>NW_015506465.1:2161-2385 GCF_001515645.1 Sinocyclocheilus grahami | reverse complement strand
GATCAAATGATGATATCTGCAGATGATCCAGAGATCAAGAGGTCAGTATTGGTCAACTCAATACAGACCCAACACAGTAACAATTCAGTTAGACAACTGATGAATCATTTCTCCTCTTGGATAAAGCTTCAGCGCAGCGTAGCGTGGATTCTAAAGTTTAAATCTATGCTGTTGGAACGTGTACAAAAGAGAAAGATTCTTACTGCCACAGAGACTCCCGCTAA
>NW_015506465.1:0-516 GCF_001515645.1 Sinocyclocheilus grahami | reverse complement strand
TTTTGTTCAGATTCAGTAACCATTGTTATATTATGTGGTGCATTTTAGCTTTGAATAGTTTGGTTTGGATTGTTTGCACTTGTAAACTTACTTTATTCACATGTACAATTTAGACAAATATTCTGTATTTTACATTGAAAATGAGTACTATGTTGAAATTGTGTACTGGCTCTTTAAGAATCGCGTCTGTTAAGTCAGGCGGCAGTGCGTTCTTTGGAATACAGCGGAGTCACACAGTTTTCTTTACCGCATCCGTGATATTTAAGATGTAAGATTATATTTTGTTTCTTTAATTTTATTTTTAATCAAAAACTTTTAGTCAAGATTAAAGCAGTATATTGAACAAGAAAAACGGAGTACATGGATTGCTTTATTGGACACGGAGCGAGTAAAAACGAAAGTGAAACTGATGCGCACTCACAGCAGGGCTGGATTTTCGTCTTATCGTGACATATAGGCAAAACTATTTTATGTTTATTGCAGGCTGTTTGTAAATGTAAGCTATTAATTTAAATT
>NW_015506464.1:323674-327640 GCF_001515645.1 Sinocyclocheilus grahami | reverse complement strand
AAAAAAAGGGAAAGGACTACCCAAAGATATTTACAAAAAAAAGGGAAAGGACTACCCAAAGATAATCTCATGTATGGGCACCTAGCCTAGTACAAGGGCTGACCGAATGTATGCAACACAATTACTGAGCCTGGCATCAGGCTCCTCTGCTGAGCGGAGGGGAACTTTCTGGAAGAGCGGAAAAGCACTCTGTAGCACCCTGTAGAGGGCAATGGTGCCACAAGTAAGACACCGAGCCCACCCTCCCATCTATTACCTGTTCATACCCAACACACTGGAGGACACTGGCTCAACCTAGAAACTATAAAATCTCGCAAAGGTGTTAGGTGTCACCCGGCCCGTAGCTCTACAAGTGTTTGCCAGATTAGTGTCGTGCACCAATGCCCAGGAGGAAGTGACACTCCAAGTAGAATGAGCTTATACACCCCAGGGGCATGGCACGCCCTACCTATGGTAAGCCAAGGTGATGGCATCCACTAGCTAGTGAGCCAACCTCTGTTTGGAGGAAGCCTTTCCCTTTTGCTGACCTCCAAAGCAGACCAAGAACTGATTGAAGCTTCTGAACCTCCAGGTGTGTTCCACGATGCATAAAGTGCAAATGGGACACAGCATGGCAAGGGGCTGGGTCTGTCACCTCTAGGGTCAGCGCTTGCAAGTTCTCCACTGGTTCCTGGAAGGGAGTGGTGGGAACTTTAGGCACATATCCAGGTCGGGGTCTCAAGATTGTGAGAATCAGCTGGCCCAAATTCAAAGCACATTTTGTCAAACGAAAATGCCTTCAGGTCCCTCACCCTCATGATGGAAGTGAGCATGATCAGAAGAGCTGTCTTAAGGGACAAGATCTTGAGCTCAACTGACACGAGCGGCTCAAAATGAGCCTTCTGTAGTCCAGCAAGAACCACAGAGAGATCCTAAGAGGGAATGAGGTGCGGTCTTGGAGGACTTAACGTCCTAGGCACTTCTCCGAAAACTGACGATCCGATTGTGCTTTCCCAAGGACCAGCCAACCAGTGCGTCATGATCTGCCACAATGACGGCAACATACACTTTCAAGGTGGAAGGGGACAGCCTCCTCTAAAACCTTTCCTGCAGAACAGAAAGCACCACACTGATTGGACATCTCTGGGGGGCGTCTTGGCGAGAATAACATCGCTCAACAAACATACTCCACTTCAGCGCATAAGCCTGCCTAGTAGATGGGGCTGTAGCCTTAGTGATAGTATCAATAACTGCCTGTGTTAAAGCCCTTAAGTTTGTCATGCCCCATACAGAAGCCACACGTGGAGGTTCCAGAGTTCTGGACACAGGTGCCAAATAGTGCCTCATCCCTGAGAAAGGAGGTCCTTCCTCAGGGGGATTCACCAGGGAGGTGCTGTGGCCAGGAACATAAGGTGCAGATGGGTCAATAAGGTGCAACCATCAAGACCTGCTTTTTATCCTCCCTGATCTTGCACAGTGTCTCTGTAAGGAAGCTCACTGGGGAAAACACACACTTGCGCAGACTCCGGGGCCAGGTAAATCTTTGCAGAGGGGGGCCTTGATCAGGGAAAAAAACAGCTGGCAAAGTCAAGTCTAGTGACCTTTATTTATATAGCGGTTTTAACGATACAGATTGTGTCAAAGCAGGTTTACAGTATTAAATAATAAAATAGCGTGTTGATAATGCAAAAGGACAATAGTAAACTCTCACATTTTTTCAGTTAAAATAAGTTAATCATTGATTCAGTGTTGTTATTGTCCAGCTCAGTTAAGTTCAAATAGTATCTGTACAATCAAGTCGACAGTATTGCTGGAAAATAAGTGAGCTGGGAGGATGTGAGAGAGTGCATTGGCTGTACGATTGAGCTCCCCTGGGAAACGAATGGCATGCAGCGATTTAAGAGGAGATGGTGAGCGAGTCATGACATGTTACAAGAGCATACTCCACCTTGCTGGTTAGGCACTTTCGCACCGCGTAGTTCTAGGAAATTAGTTCTAGTTTACACTTAGTTCTAGGAACTAGCCAGCATAGTGGTTTCTGGAGAACCAATTTCTCCCTTGTGCTGTTTTCCTGGTTGCATATACATACCAGCAGCAGGAACTCTGAAGCGGCCGATAGTGATGTCTTTATTCGTGGCATTTACAAACATCAACAACCGCTGAATGGAGGATGCTGCGTTCGGAGCTGTTATTGATGCTTGTCATGGGTTTCATGATAACAGAGATGGAATGCACAAAAATCTGACTAAATCTCCTATGACAACTTGCAGTGTTATCATCAAGGCTGAGAAAAGAACAAAATGCTGCAGACAACAGGTAAATGCCATTATCTCTGTTTTCTATGTTCCTGGAGTACATATGCATAACATGACTTTTTAAAAATGCCGGGTAGCCGGTGTTTCACATGCATTTGGCCAGTCAGCGTACACTGCGTCACTGATACTTCCTGTAGAACTGTTTTAGACTCTACTCTGATGTAGGAGCTAATTTAGTTCCCCCAAACAGAGTTCCTAGAGCTAATCACGTTCCTAGTTCCTGCTGTGTGAACACGCCAAAAAGCGCAAACTTCTGCCAATAGTTCTAGGAACTATGAAATGGTTCCTCCGGTGCGAAAGCACCTGTTGAAGTACACAACTGTTGCAGTGTTGTCCATCTGGATGAGCATATGCCTGCCATGAAGCAGCAGATGAAGGCAAGCAACACCGCTAGGGCCCCGATGCAATTGATATACTACTGCAGTTAAGGTCCTGTCCATGAGCCTGAGGATGCATGCTTGTTGCATAGAGTGCCCCAGCCCATTCTGGAGGCATCTGTTGTGACAACAACATGTCTCAAAACTTGTTCTAAGGACACTCCCAAAGCACAACAAGGTCTGATCATGGGCTGAATAAATGGCGACAGATAGGCGTAATGATCACCCGATGTGTGCCATGGTACCATGCTCATATCGAGCCAGTGCTGAAGTGGTCTCATATGCATCAATCCAAGTGGCGTTACTGTAGCTGTGGATGCCATATGCCCCAGGAACCTCTGAAGTTGTTTTCAGTGGAACTGAGTTAGCCCCCTGAATGAATTAGGCAGTTCAGCACTGACTGGGCACGCTTGTTCGTGAGATGCACCGTCATATTAATCGAGTCCAACTCTGCACAGGGATGCTCTTTTTCCAGCTAACCCAAAGCCCTAGGTGGCTGAGGTACCTAAGCACCAAGTCCCTGTACTTGCACAGCAGATCTTGTGAGTACGCTAATATAAGCCATTCGTTGAGATAGTTGAGTATCCAAATCCACACTTCCTGGAGTGGGACAAAGGCACTCTCCATGACCTCCGTGAAGACGTGGGGAGACGGGAACAGCCCAAAGGGGGTGACCTCGTACTGATAGCTAATATACTTGTCCAAAGAAATGGTCTGTGCTGAAGTAAGATTGAGACATGAAAGTACATGTCCTTTAGGTCAATCGCTGCAAACCAATCCTGGGGCCAAATTCATAAAAGGATGTGTTTTTGTGTCAACATCCCCAGACTCCACACAAGCATCACCAAAGGGACGACTGATGTACCTGCAGGATTGTCATGGATTGCAGGTGCAGGGCACCTGGCCCACAGCACTGTGAGCCTTGAAAGCCAGAGCTGAGGTCAGCTTAAAGGCTTTGGATAGGAGTCATGGACGATTCCTCCAAGTGGCAGCGTTTTGCGAGCAGAGATGTACCGCAATCGCACACTCCACCTGGGGAATGTCCACATACCCCTTGGCTGTCAAGCCATCAAGTGTAGTAAGGAGGGAAGAGCTCAAGCGTGAAGGGTACTTTCCATGCTTTAGTGAGCTCTTCATGCACCTCCAAGAAGAAAGGCACTGGGGCAGAACGTGGCTGCAAGTCACGTCTAGAGCCCAGATGCCAGTCATCCACTTGCTCTTTTAGTTAGAGTGGAGTATAGAGAGTGGCCTGGCATGCAAATTCCACTCGCCAATACTTATTGGCCGTTTCTTAG
>NW_015506464.1:322199-323313 GCF_001515645.1 Sinocyclocheilus grahami | reverse complement strand
CACACACACACACACACACACACAAAGTGCATACATAGAAGAGAAAGAGTGGATATGCATAGGCAAATGTACCATGTCAATCAACCTGTCAATCAAAATTCCAAATAATGAAAAAAAGTAATCAAGACAATTTAAACAATTTTATACAGTGGTGTAATATTTTATAGAAAAGCACAATCTATACTACTGTCTGATATTCATTTTAATTTTTTTAACTTTTTAAACTCCCGGACTAAAATAGGCCCCATTCAGGTCATGCCATAGAGGAACAGAGAGGGTCAAGGTTTTGGAGAGTGACTACAGACATTTTTGTTAAAAGCATTTAACACACCTGCCCCGTCCCAGATCTATGTAGATCATCTTACATTTCATTACAGTTGATAGGTGACGAACATTATGCAGGGTAACAACTTACTGCGTGATGTAGCCAATAGAATGCAGTTATATGCCACTAAAATTCAAGAGATTGGGGCAAAAATGCCCCTGTATGAGATTTTGTCTCATATTTATATCAAATGATATAGTTAAGCAATATCACATGGGTGCTGTTTTTGTCCTGAATACCACAAGTGCAAATGTGATACTGATGTTATACAACAGTTCAGTAAATAAGAATTAAATATTGTTATATTTTAGACACAATAATGTCTATTTTATGTGATAATAAATAATATAAAAAGCTATTGTATCTACTATATAATGTTATATGATATGAAAATATAGTAATAAAAAATATATTATATCTAATAAAATCTCTCCAGAAATTCTACAGTCACTCTCCAGGCCATTGACCAGTTCTTGACAGGTTCTGTGAGATTAAACTCTTCATGTTAGATGTCCCATGTTACATAATAATGATCACCACAAAAGGAAATTGTCAGAGCTGCTTGTGTAATGTGACATAAACTGCACTTACTTGTACTCTCCAAACTCTCCATCTTTCATTGTGCGAGCTCCATCGACCTGATCCTCCTCTTTATCTTTCACTGAAATACAAAAAAAATAAAAATGACTTTAACAAATTGCCAAAAAGACTATTCTTATTAAAAATTCCATATATAGGGTGCCTCTGGTATATACAGTGGTGTGAAAAAGTGTTGGCCCCCTTCCTGAT
>NW_015506464.1:320021-320585 GCF_001515645.1 Sinocyclocheilus grahami | reverse complement strand
GACGGCAGCCATAGTGTGCACACCAGCTTAACCTGACACCAGACACGGCGCACACTGAAGGTGTTCCCATAATGTTATTTTTAAAGTGTTTTAGGTTTTTTATGTTTTAGATGATATGAACCACTGTTATCTTGAAAACTTTCTTCCTGGTTTTCAACAATATCTCAGATGTAACACAAGAAACACTAATATATTGGACAAGTGTTATGGGAACATATCCAATGCATATACTGCAAAAGTTAAACTACCAATAGCAAATTCTGACCATAATACACTGCAGCTTATTCCTCTACTGTACATTGCTGAAGTCAAGCAAGCCTGTAACCAAGGTGGTGAGACTTTGGTCTCCTGGGAATGTGGAGATATTGAAAGGCCATTTTCTCTGTGTTCATTGGGAAGCACTGTAAGATCCAAGCATTGACAGGAATAATGAAATCAGGTCTGCATATGTCAAGCTCTGTGTAGATTCTGTGACACCAGCTAAACAGGTCAAACATTTTCCAAACAACAAGCCTTATATCACCAAGGAGGTTAGTGAGTGTAAACACACACACACACACACAC
>NW_015506464.1:317933-319011 GCF_001515645.1 Sinocyclocheilus grahami | reverse complement strand
TAGTATTGGTGTTCCCCAAGGGTATGTATGTTCACCACTTTTATTTACACTGTACACTAATGAGTATAGGAGTCACCATCCTGGGAATATTTTTGTAAAATTTTCAAATGATACTGCCATTCTTGGCCTTCTGTATAAGGATCGGGACTTTCAGCATTATGCTACAGAGAGCCAATTTCGTTGCATGGAGTAAAGAACACAGTCTTGTAATCAATAATACTACCTGATGTTGATCATCATCATCAAACATTAGCGATGAAAGTGTGTTTTCATAAATTGTATTTATAGCTTGTGTATATTTTTTCATGTTCGGATGAACCCTAAAATGTATCTAAAATCTAAATATAGCATCTAAAATGTATAGCTATTTATATATAAAGAGATATATGTGATTCTGGACCACAACTACCTTAATTACAACCGGGACTAAGTCAAAAACATCAAACCACAGAAGGTTTCTATCACCAAGAACGAGAGACACATAATTATTTTTTTCAGCAAACTGTGGGAGTGTTACCTGAATACTTTCCTCCCTTGCTCTTCTTGATGTAGCACAGAATGAGCAGCACCAGCAGCAGCAGAACCATGGCGCTGATGAGTCCGATGAACCAGCCCTGAGTCGCAAAGCTGCTGGGCAACTCATGCAGCTCTGAGAAAGAGACAACACGTGAGAGCATGTAACGAATAAAACAATCCAGTGATGGTTGTTACTAGCCTGTACCTGGTCCATCCGTTTTGAATTCCCAGGAGTTGTTTCCGGGCCGGATCTGCAGGTGGTACTGAACACCCGGCGTCAGACCCTGCAGCTGATAGAACGCCTGCGAGGAGTTGACGTTCTCCGACTCTTCCCATTCACCACCCACTACCATACACACAAACAACATCGTCATTAAGGAGTTCAGCATGAATTACATTTTTTTCAGGTTTTCTCATGGGGACACATTTGGACAAAACCTGTACCTCCAACCAACACAAATCAGTAATGATCAGTACACCTACACCGTAACATCGATCATACCAATAAATTCAGCCAAATGACTTAGTCCCACCTATATTCCATTTGCCATTAAAAAGCTTT
>NW_015506464.1:317577-317923 GCF_001515645.1 Sinocyclocheilus grahami | reverse complement strand
AAATATATATTATTATACCTGTTCCTTAAAAAAAATCATGTCCTGAGGTGTATAATGACTATTGCCCTTAATCTGCGCTGTGATGCCATGTTTGGAGTGGATCATGGTGTGGAAGCTTAAAGAAGAGGTAAAGTACCATCTTGATCCCTATCAGAACAAAAAGGGCACTGATGATACTATCCTGACTATGCTGCATCATGTTGTAAAACATCTGGAGGATCATATAGGCTCAGGCCAGGTTTTTCGTCCTTGATCTGAGCTCTGCTTTCAATACCATGCAGCCAGACCTTATGCTCTCCAAATATAACAGCTTGGCTGTCAATCCATACAGTATCAAATAGTTCCA
>NW_015506464.1:316694-317567 GCF_001515645.1 Sinocyclocheilus grahami | reverse complement strand
TAAATAGACATTTAGTAATCGTATTTAAGATGTATATGGTTTGTATGTAAATCTACGTGTGCTTCCTGGAGCCTCCCTGTTAGCTATACATAATAAAACGTGTTTTTACAGCAACATCACAACTATACTATACCATTTAGCATCTTTACACGTTCAATAAATTGCTCTAAAATAGTACAACAAATGCAGATTTAAAATAAGGAACGGTGTTTTTGATTTGTACATTTGTAAACACCCTCATCCACATTTCCCGGCATGTTCGATTATGACACATCCTCTACTTCTTTATGATGTATACTCTCGCGTGGCCTCCTGGGATAGAGTGATGGGAAGTTCAGATCATTTTACCGACTCGGACCTTTGAGTCTCGTTCAGCAAAATGAACAAATCTTTTTTCGAGTCATTTCGTTCATTTTAGCAAAATATAATTAAAATGTTACGTGTTACTTCCCTAACACGTCTACTTACGCAAACGTTGATCACACTACAAACAATACAAAACTGCTATAAGAAACAGAAAACATTAATTAATTGTTTACTTGGGTCTTCAGTCTATGATTTGCTCACCTCACCTCTTATCTGACAAGTCTTCGGGTTTGGGCTTATGGGGCTGTCACGTGATGAATGGAAGACTCGGAAAAACCTGAAGACTCGAAACAGGTGAACTACTTGACTAATTCCAGTACAGAACCTATATGATGTTGCGCATGCGCGACTGAACGAATCACTCCCCGAGACGACTCGTTCCTCCCGAGTCACATTAAAGATTTGTTCAAAACGAACAAATCGTTCAAGAACGACCCAACACTACTGGGATAGAAAAGTATAAATCGACGAGCACTCAAGAAGCTGGGCAGAAGCAGTAGGACATCC
>NW_015506464.1:276718-315231 GCF_001515645.1 Sinocyclocheilus grahami | reverse complement strand
CCCTCATCCACATTTCCCGCCATGTTCGATTATGACACATCCTCTACTTCTTTATGATGTATACTCTCGCTTTTCACAATTTGAGTTGAATTACTGAAATAAATGAACTTTTCCACGACATTCTAATTTATTGAGATGCACCTGTACTTATTTGCTCGGCTACTGCTTTTCGCCTACTATATAGTAGTAGGCGGTTTCGGACGCAGCCAGTGTGTTTGCTGCAACGACCTGTGTCTACTCAGAAATGACATATTGATCCACGCGACCAGCGGCGCTAAATTTCAATGCCATGGAGGCAAAAAATTAGAAGGTATACTGGTATGTGGGACACCCATAAAGAACAAATTCTTGTTGAGTTGTGGCAGCAGAGGGAAAGTTTTTGTACGATGTGTCCTCTAGCTGCTATCGTGACCACACCAAAAAGGACATAGCACGGAAGGAGATCGCGGAGGAACTGCAGCTGCCAAGCTCCCTGTGCAAAACTGGCATCCCGAGTTGTCATCTTTTCCCGAGCCATGAGCGGGTCCATATTGCCCTCTTCTGCCGGCGCCTCTTCTTTGTTTCAGCGCACATGAAAAGCACAACTGCCAAAGCACGACCCATCTCGATGTACCGGTATTAGTTCACCACTAGCGCATGCTGATGACGTTGCGCTAACGTGTGTCGCAGCCTACGATTCAACAGGTGTCATCATCGTACAGTCTACATGCTTGTCGTACCCAAGTTTAAACGATCCATGACACACAGTGTGATAAAGTAATGATCTTATAGGATTGCTAAAATCGTGCGGTGTATCGCCCGGGCTTTAGATGAAATCAACTGAAATAAAAGACATTAAATCCATCAAGATCTCAGCAGAAGATGATTAATCATCTCCATAAACAGCATCACCAGCTGCAAACATCACTAACCAGTTTGAATTGTTGTTTGTCATGAGTCTAAAAAATTCTTATTAAGAATTAACAGAGATTTAGATGTTAATGTTTATTGAAAATAATACCGTTGTGGAGATAAGTGTTTGCTTTAGTTGAGCTCTTGACCCATGCCTTTATAACATTAGTTTTTTCCAGTTGCTGTATTTGTGTCTATGAAACACATTTGTTATGGGAAGACAAACCAAGAGAAAATGTGTTTCAATTATTTTTTATATTTTTTGATAATGACATTGTTGTCATGTAGTAGCCAGGTTCACTGATGTGATCAGTGGTGATGTGTAATATAGATCGTTATTGATCGCAAGAGTATTTTAATGAAATAAGAGCTTTTTGTAAATTGCAATCAGAGATTCAGACACATGATATGATTTTTTTTCATAAGATCCTACCCATCACATGTGTGTTTAACACCCACAATTGTGCCAGCCAAAGAAACACTTTAATTTAAAAAGTCAAGGGTCAAGAGGCAACTAAAGTAACCACTAATCACAAAAACGGTAAGTTAAAAAAAACCCCATCTAAACCTTAATTTTCAATAAAGAACTTCTGTTTTAGATCCTCCAGAAATAAAGTCTAACTGGTTAGTAATGCATGAAGCTGGTGATGCTGTTTGTGGAGATGATTAATAATCTTCTGCTGAGATCTTGAGAGATTTAATGTATTTTATTTCAGTTGATTTCATCTAAGGCTGTGGCTGAAGTCAGTAGTTCTTGTGTTTCTCTTTTCTTCAGTGATTCTGCTTGTTAACAGCAGGTGTTCATCACTAATGCTCAATCAGCACTTAATTAATCACATAATTATCTCATTAACTTTAACACTGCTTCAGTGTTACTTTAACACTCTTTTAGAGTGGGACCATATATGCTCCAAGCAGTCTTAATTTAACACTCAGGATTTTACTGTGTATAAACATTACTATAATATTGTCAACTTGATTGCATAGATACTATTTGGACTGAACTGAGATGGATGATGACATCACTGAATCAACAACTTTACCTAGAACACTGACTGTTTTCTATTGTACTCTTGCACTATCAGCACACATTGTTCCTGTTTAACACTGTAAAGCTGCTTTGACACTGTCACAGTCTTCAGCTGGTGTGCCCAGGATGACCACCAGAGGACACTTGCGTAAGCACATGGCTTGTGTCATGTTTGTTTAGTTCCATGTGCTTTCTCCTGTCGATTGTCTGACCCCGCCTATCTTGTTACCTCATTATTGTTTCAGTTATTCCATCTGCGTCTCCCTCGTTACCTGCCCAACTTAAGTCTCCCTGTGTTTGCAGTCCTGTGCTGTTTCGTTATTTGTCATATGTGGTCTAGTGATGCAAAGTCCGTTCTTTTCAGACAGATTGGTTCATTGAACCGGTTCAAAAAGCCGATTCATCGGTTCCTGACACCATCAAGCAATAACGTCTCTACGCATTTCTTTTCTAACAACTCAGTGCCATGTTGTATCAATGAAAAATTCAAATAAGTCATTTGTGTCAACACGTATTGAAACATTCAAAAATAAAGTTATTTGTGTGAAAGCATATTGCTGATTATTGCCATATAATTCACTTAAGTTAATGGTGTTTGTGGTCAGTTTCATTCGCGGATCCTTTATGTCAGGTATGACTGACTGAGCAATATTGACTAACCTACAACTTGGATAAGATTCCTAAAAGTTTCGCACCTACAGCACACATTACAGACACTGATGCACAAACGCGGATATGTTCTACACGTCTACAGTATAAAGAATGAATAAACCAGTCTTATAAACTCCTTGATTTCGCTTAAGCAACTTTATATATAATATGCATGCACAATAAACTATTGTAAAATTTATTTACATCATTTGACAGAAAGGTTTTTGCAGGTTTTAATAAAATGTAAATTAATAACAGTCATAAGCATATTTCCAGTACACACCTCACTCAGGAAAGTTGCACAGTATCATCAACTCAACTCATCAGAATCTTCGGGAATCCTCTGCAAACTTCGCCACGGCTCATTCGGTTCTCGTTGAGTCCTCGGGAATCCTCTGCAAACTTCGACAGTTGGTTGAATCGGCTCATTCGGTTCTTTTTGAGTTGGACGTGCTACTTCAGCTGTGCGTCCTGCGTCATCAAGATTCAGGTCGATTTGTGAACCGGCTCGACCGGTTAGAGCGATTCGTTCAAGAACCTAACATCACTGATGTGGTCCAATGTGTCTGTGCGCTCCTTGTTTAAGCCTGCTCTGCCTGTTCCTGTGTGGCCTTCCCTCGCCTTGCTGAGCTGTGCCCTGTTCTGGCCTTCCTGCCGGTTTTCCCCCTTGGGGTAGCTTTTGTTAGTTTTGTTTATTTTCATTATTAATAAAGAACCCGATTTCCTGCATCGTCTGAGTCCTCGTCTCATCTCTCCACACGCACCCTGACAGACACAATCTGTAAAACGCTGTATAAATAAAGCTGACCTGACAGATGACTTGACAGTCGAAAGGGTTTGCATCAATGCTGAGCTATACTTTTGCTGAGCTGGGCTTTGCCTTATTGCTGTCACATTACACATCTGTCGAGCCTGGTAAGGTGGCATTCAAAGCTGAAATGCAGTTCGATAACCCTTTATTTAAAAAGCCCTGTGGAACTGTCCATTAGAAGAAACCCACAGACATCAGGAGAAGACCTCCTGCCATAGCCAGGACACAGACCAGACAGGGATTTGCTTTTAGTCACTCCAGAATATAATGAACTTGTTAGTGTGTCCCGTTTGGATGTTCTTGCAATATGCTTGTTGTGATGTGTTTGATAGGCTCTAAATCCTTACCTAATCACATGCAGTGATATTAAACATGCAACAGCAGTTGTAGAGAGTCGTATGTGTAGTTAGATTTGTATCATTTAATTAAAAGCACTTAAATTCTCGGCCCCCTCTGATTGTCTTCTGTTGTTGGGACGGGCCCGTGACATGCCTGAATCTGCTGCTCGTTTCTTGTTCTGCTTTATGACTTTTCATCTTTTAGATGATTTGGTTGCTGCTCTTGAGGTCACACAATTATGTTTGATCATGAATGAATGATATATTAAGAAGTGTAGTCATTTTAAGGCTTTATGGCTAAGTCATGTTCAGTGAAGTCGTTATATTATGAAATGCATATTCAATGGAATGTAAATTTTAAAGTAAAAAGTGTCACACATTATTTTCTGCATAATCAATGTCATTTTATTTAGTTGTATTTGGATACAGCACATGGTAGCACTGCGGCGCTCGACTCGTCACATTCCCACTGCATCCATCACGACCGTTGTCTCTCAGCAGAGTTCAGAGATCATTCACAAAGGCTGTGATGCTTTGAAATACCACTCTGACTAGATTTTTATTCTCATTTTAGTGTTTTGATTTACAAATAGAAAGCAGAGGTAAGAAGAAGCTTACATACAATATGGAGATATCCCACATAGCCGGGAGGGATGGCGACGTGCTTTAGGTCTTTCACAGCTTATCGTATAAAGCCATGCACTGCAATTCCACCCGTTTAACTCAAGTCCTTTTTGTAGGAAAATAGATTTTAATGCGTACACAGGCTACATACTCTTACATACATTTGTTGTAAATATTCTTAGTATTTAACTTGATTTTAACCAGTCGTTCGCAGCATGACTTTGATCAGTACAATTCAGGATGCTGTGGCGTATGCGAGAGAAGACACATGATTAAACTCAAAGCCGTAATTACTGTCTGAAGATCTTTCTACTCATTCCATTATAAAACGTCACAAATGTCTCGCTCTACAGTCTTCAGGCGGGCTGGTTGAGAGGTGATGATGTCATTAAACTGCAGGCCCATCATGACATCATCACTGCTCCCCCCCACCCCCCCCAATGCATTTAATGAAATTCACAACAATATAGTCATTCAGAAGTTTAATTTTTCTTCTGACCTGTTTTCTAAACTAAAGATCAGATTAAGTGTAATAATACCACTAAATCTAATAATAAATATGTTAAATGTGAAAACATACTAAATAAAAGTTGTAAAAAATGACATATTCAGAATATGAACCATCAGTTTGTTCTGTAGTTTGTGTCTATTCGCTGCCATCGGCTCGTAATATTGTTCAAGGCTATTTCCTTCAGACAGGAACAGCCCAACTACATCAATTCAACAAATGCCCACATCATAAAGAACAATTGATGACACGAGACAAATGTGTGATAGATTATACTGTATGACTGTTATTGTTAGTAATAATTCACTGTACATAATTAGCAATGTTTGAGTGTTAATATTTGCAAGCTGACGGATGGATGACACAGACACTGGAGCACAGCAGTTCTCCGACTCTGCCGGCCGGGGTTTGGCCTCAGCGTTACAGCAGAACAACAGGCACAGCCTCACACTACATCAACTAGCCTAGCACTACATCTCATGCTGTTATTTGCTGCAGGAAATCAGTTTCTCTTGCTGTTTTTTTTTCTTTTTTCTTTTAAAAATATATGTTAGTGTCAAGATCACAAAATTTGGCTTTAGTGCAGCGGCTGTATGTACTTCAAAGGGATTTAACGTAATAAATTGCATCAAAAACACCATTATTTTAAAAACTTACTTGGGCAACAATACAAACGATACACGGTTAAAAGCCCTGAACTTTGATTATTAAGACAGAGAGACACACATGGCAGATTATTAATGTTCATACATACTGTTTTATAAAACATGAATTCATAAAGATAAATGCATTACAAGCAAAAAATAAAATAATAATAAATCAATAAAAAATATGATAATATAAACCAAATATATTCGCCTTTATGGAAAAAATACATATATACATGTATTAAATATATTTAAAAAATGTAAGAACTTAAGTAAAAGAATAATTCAAAAACAATACTTCAAATAAATGTAATGATTTGTAATCATGAATGGGAAAAGAATGCCTTCAAACCATAATGAATAGAAAAAGATTTTCGCTTTTCAGCCTTTCAGACCTGACTTCTGTTGACTGCAGTGATTTCAGCTGATGTATTCGACATAAGGCATTGTTCAGAGAGGCAGCAAAATCGCTTTGTTTTGGTTTAGTCTGAACAGTTAAAAAAAAATTCTGGAAATGCATCTTAGCCTGTACTGACTGAAATACTGACTACACCGTCTAAAGAATCAGCCTCAGTTCTACTGACCGTTAAAATTGATGCAGGCAGTCACTCCTACAGATCCCATGTTCAAAACAATCAGATTTGTGTGCCACGTGAACAAGGCCCAAGTCTGCCCTACACTCTCAAACAGTTGTATTCGTGCCTTTTCCCTGCTTGTGTCTGTTATCTATCACACCTTCTGCATAATTTCAGCGAGAGAACTGGAAAAACTTCCAATGAGGGAGAATTTACAATCCAAACATCACTTGAAGCAGCGAAGTGAAAATTGTAAACAGTTTTCAGTGCTTGGATGGAATGTTAGAAGCAACTGTCCTGCACATTATTTGTGTCTGTCGGATGCACGTGTGTCATTATAATGCTAGAGTGAAGCTGGCGGTGTTTGCAGATGTCATTTCTTGCATCATATAGTAACGACTGTCTATCCTGAAATCAATATCCTGTCTAATACCATCAGGGCCCTTCATTCAGATGGTCAAGGATGTGTGCGTGTGGAGGTGGAGTGTTAGTTTGGCCCCAGGAATCCTGTCACAGATGTGGGAAAGCTGATGCTGGGCGGAGGCATATTGGGATTGATGGGAGATGTGGTGCCTGAGCTGCCGTGAGTGCCGTGACTGTTCGGATCTTTGCGTCCGCTGTACTGGCCGATGAAAGAGCCGTCCTCGTTAAACTGGATGTCGACACTGTCTCCGTAGTCAGCTAGACTGTCGTTGCTGCTGCGCTTGCTCTCGCAGACTGACTGCTGACTGATGGAGCACTTCTCGTTATCACTGAAGGAGATACAGAGAAGACGCTTGGATTACAGCAGACCAGGAAATAAGTGCACAGTCACGACACAGTTAGTGAGAGAAAGCTGCTCTTACCTCTCCAGAGATCTGTGTGTGTGAGCGTGAGTATGAATGAAAGCAGAGACAAACAATCAGCGTTAGATGTTAGCAGGGTCAAAATTCACCCAAAATCTTTTTTCCCCCTACATGATGTCGTTATTTTCATTAAAATTAATTAGGATTGCTAGAAAAGGGCTTAACAAACTCATTTTTGTGATTTACATTTACATTGGGAAAGTAGAGCCACATCCTAACCAAGGGGAGGTGACATATAAATACACATATGCACATTTGGACTGACCAAGGGATATTACTACATATACCACTGAAGTAGTTCTTACCTAACCAGAGATGGAAAAACTAACAGTGCAGCGATGAAATAAGTTAATCATTGATTCAGTGTTGTTATTGTCCAGCTCAGTTCAAGTCGACAGTATTGCTGGAAAATAAGTGAGCTGGGAGGATGTGAGAGAGTGCATTGGCTGTACGATTGAGCTCCCCATGGAAACAAATGGCATGCAGCGATTTAAGAGGAGATGGTGAGCGAGTCATGACATGTTACAAGAGCATACTCCACCTTGCTGGTTAGGCACTTTCGCACCGCGTAGTTCTAGGAAATTAGTTCTAGTTTACACTTAGTTCTAGGAACTAGCCAGCATAGTGGTTTCTGGAGAACCAATTTCTCCCTTGTGCTGTTTTCCTGGTTGCATATACATACCAGCAGCAGGAACTCTGAAGCGGCCGATAGTGATGTCTTTATTCGTGGCATTTACAAACATCAACAACCGCTGAATGGAGGATGCTGCGTTCGGAGCTGTTATTGATGCTTGTCATGGGTTTCATGATAACAGAGATGGAATGCACAAAAATCTGACTAAATCTCCTATGACAACTTGCAGTGTTATCATCAAGGCTGAGAAAAGAACAAAATGCTGCAGACAACAGGTAAATGCCATTATCTCTGTTTTCTATGTTCCTGGAGTACATATGCATAACATGACTTTTTAAAAATGCCGGGTAGCCGGTGTTTCACATGCGTTTGGCCAGTCAGCGTACACTGCGTCACTGATACTTCCTGTAGAACTGTTTTAGACTCTACTCTGATGTAGGAGCTAATTTAGTTCCCCCAAACAGAGTTCCTAGAGCTAATCACGTTCCTAGTTCCTGCTGTGTGAACACGCCAAAAAGCGCGAACTTCTGCCAATAGTTCTAGGAACTATGAAATGGTTCCTCCGGTGCGAAAGCACCTGTTGAAGTACACAACTGTTGCAGTGTTGTCCATCTGGATGAGCATATGCCTGCCATGAAGCAGCAGATGAAGGCAAGCAACACTGCTAGCGCCCCGATGCAATTGATATACTACTGCAGTTAAGGTCCTGTCCATGAGCCTGAGGATGCATGCTCGTTGCATAGAGTGCCCCAGCCCATTCTGGAGGCATCTGTTGTGACAACAACATGTCTCAAAACTTGTTCTAAGGACACTCCAAAAGCACAACAAGGTCTGATCATGGGCTGAATAAATGGCGACAGATAGGCGTAATGATCACCCGATGTGTGCCATGGTACCATGCTCATATCGAGCCAGTGCTGAAGTGGTCTCATATGCATCAATCCAAGTGGCGTTACTGTAGCTGTGGATGCCATATGCCTCAGGAACCTCTGAAGTTGTTTTCAGTGGAACTGAGTTAGCCCCCTGAATGAATTAGGCAGTTCAGCACTGACTGGGCACGCTTGTTCGTGAGACGCACCGTCATATTAATCGAGTCCAACTCTGCACAGGGATGCTCTTTTTCCAGCTAACCCAAAGCCCTAGGTGGCTGAGGTACCTAAGCACCAAGTCCCTGTACTTGCACAGCAGATCTTGTGAGTACGCTAATATAAGCTAATCAAACACACCTGATCCAAGTCATCAGCTCATTAGTAGAGACTCCAAGACCTGAAATTGGTGTGTCAGAGAAATGAGACATGCAAAATGTGCAGTGTTGGGGTGCCTCTGGGACGAGGGTTGGGAACCACTGGTCTAAGGTACGGTGTATAACTATTATAATACCTAAAAGGAAAAACATGGGCTTAATGAGCTTAATGATTTTTACAGTGTCGGTTTGATGTTAACTCCTGTGATTGTAGTGATGTTCTGGGGGCTGTTATGATCGATGATTCTGTACTCAAGCTGCCAATAAGACTGGCTGATGTTATGTTCTAAAAGGTCTAGACACTAGAAAGATGTCTGGTCTGGATGGTCTTTCTGCATTTTATCCTGAAAACATTTGCAGAGAAATTAGCCCCTGCATGGGTGGACATTTTCTATTGTTTCCAGAGTACTACTGCTTCACATATCATTCCAGATATTTTGAAGGTGACCCTGGAGCACAAAATAAGCAGCACACAGGGGTTAAAGCAAAAAAAAAAATCCTGAGCCTGAACTTTGTCCGGGGGTTGGACACATACACAGGGTTATTTGGCAAAAAAAAAAACATTATTTGGAAATGATTTTTCTTGAAACTAACTAGTAACATATCTGCCCTTGCCATTAGCCGTAAATAACGTAATAATTTAGAAATGATAAACTGATCATTAATAAAGTATGAAAATACAATTATTAAACATTATAGATATGCTCAAGAGCAAAACATTTATAGCTGTATTTATAAACTGCTTACTAATGCCTATTATTGTTGGAACAATGCTTTATACAGGATGAATTGACTATTTAATAATGCTTAACAAATGAATGATAGTGTGCAGTTATTATAAAGTGTTACCAGTTCAATTAACAACAACAAAATAAAATGCTCCAAGAACTGGTAACTTAAACAGGGTTCGTACAGATACTCCAAAATGAAATTCCAGGACTTTCAAGGACTTTTCAAGCACTACTCTTTTGGTTTTCAAGGACTAAAATCAGATCTCACTTATCACTTATCAAAAAATATTGTTATTGTCTTTCAAATTCTAATAAATAAACTAATAAAACAAATGGTACAAATAAAGTGCAGCACATGCAAAGAATGCAATGACTGTGGCAACTTTAACATTTGAAAGAATACTATGGCAAAGTTATCGCTTTCCTTATTCAAACTGATTTTTTTTTCATGAATATATGATTGACCTGAAGAATGAAAGCTATATGATACACTTGGAAAATGATGAGCTTTATCACGCTCATAGACACTAGGGGTGTGACAATAAACTTAGCTCACGAGATGAGACAAAATACAGATACTTGGTTCACTAGAACAAGACAATATTTTAATACTTTTAGAAATATTTGAATGACAAAATATTTGTCTTTTAATTACAAAAAGTAGAACTTAACTAACTAGGGCTTAACTAACAATTATTTTGCTAATCAAGTAATCTACTGATTATTTTGATAAGTATGTTTTAGTAATACGAATAGAACTAAGTGAAAAACAGGCTTTAATATGACTATATTTATATATAAACTAATGATGAGGCAATAATAATTGGCTCAAATAAAGTATCAAAACCAAGTACATGGTTTGGGGCGTGTTTGTTTTGGTGATTTCAAATATCAACATTGGCTACCAGAAATCCCTCACTCTGCCTTTAAATACATAATGTAATATGCCTTTATTATAACAAACACCTGCAGAGGGCGCTTACGGCCTGGTGATGTTTCATGTGATTCAACGACGTTTAAATTCATTTAATAGCAATATTTGGCCATATGCAAAGTGAGAAACTTTTATTTTGAAATCGTGATCTACTATAAATCACATATTTAGAAATATGTTGATGTATTCTGTGTTGGCAAAGGTTTATAAATGACTTAAGTTACAAATTAAGTGAGATACTATTATGCGCGTCTCATGTTTATAGGACCAAAAATGTCTGATTGGCTAGTAATGCTAGTTTGGTTGAGCATGAATGCTGTGTTCCTCTCATACATTGGTAGGCGAACTCATTAACTCGAACGTGGTATCAACAAGTTGTTTTTTTTAATGTAGGAGGACTATCTTATGTTCCCACAGCTAAACGCCACACGCCGGAGAACTTTAAGCCCTGAGCACAGTTATAGGCAATAGCCAACTACATTGTATGTGTCAAAATTATCGATTTTTCTTTTATGCCAAAAAATCATTAGGATATTAAGTAAAGATCATGTTCCATGAAGATATTTTGTAAATTTCCTAGGGCTGGGCGATATGGGCAAAAATTCATATCTCTGTATTTTTTGGCAGATTTGCGATATACGGTATATATCTCGGTAATTTCGTTTTTGTATTAGTATTTAAAAAAATCTGTATTTAATATATGTATGTATATATATTTCACTTACTGCCTAATGTTGTCCAACAAAATACATAATAAAGGCTATGAAAACAAATAAAGTGAATGTAACCATGTAAGCCTTTTTATATTATGTGCAAAAAGGGTTAAACTCACATTTCATTCTAACATTGTAACATTGCAATCTAAAAACAAAAATAAGGCTTTTAAAGTGGAAGTTAAATTCACTAAACTAAAACTAAATATAAACGAGAACAAAAGCACAGAGTTGTGTTGGGTTATTTTGATTACCCCATTACAGTCACTTTACAGTCATAAAAATACACTTACTTGTAGGTTTAAAATTCTACATGTCACATTTATTGTCCAACTATAAATATTTCAGTGAAATGTATATTTTAGTCAGAATTATTGTGCTCCTATTTAATTGAGATCTGTCTGTTTGACGCGCATGCTCGTTCACTGAAGTCTGTGAAGTTTAGCGGAAGCAGAAGCAGAAGGCTCATGCACTTCTGACAGAAAAATGGAAATATTTCCATGGCTTTCTAACATTTACAGATGGAGAATATACCTGTGAAATGTAAGTTATGCATTCAGGAAGACAGCACATCTCAAACACATTAAACCGCGCAAGTAGCCTGTGTCTCTGTCAGTGGCACAAGCAGCCTTTCTGTCAGAGCACATGACGACACTATAAATCACTAAGAAAAGTAGGAGAATATAATCATTTTCATATGTAATAAATTACTTGCGGCTCAGAGCGAGCAGACGAAACACAATGAATGCGGTCACTGCTTTCAGAGGTGGATTGGGAACGCAGTCGTGTAAGACCTTTCTGGGAGGCAATTATACAGAAATACTTTGATGACAGACTTTGCTCGTGCATTTCTGAATGACCATAACAACATTTCAGATGCTGTGGAATGAGATCGGTCCGCTGGTTGGTCAGGTTTTGCCGTCACATAGCGCAAAGACACTTTTTTGATGCGCTTGGAGGAATTTATTCGCAAAATGCATTTCCATCTCCCATTATTCGCATCAACCCTTTTTTGCACAAGTTAAAAACCACCTCTTTTAAAAAACATTTTTATTCGAAATTCTGCGTTTCCATCACTCGTTTCTCATGCGATACTTCAAAATGGGCATTAAAATAGGGTGATGGAAACATAGCTATCGTCTTTTCATCAATGATCAGTGATCATTGTCCATACATCAATGGAAAGCTTATTTATTCAGCTTTCAGATGATGTATAAATCTCAATCTCAGTTTAAAAAAAATGACTTTTATGACTGGTTTTGTGGTCCAGAGTCACATATATCTCTTTATATATACATAGCTATACATTTTAGATGCTATATTTAGATTTTAGATATATTTTAGGGTTCATCGAACATGAAAAAATATACACAAGCTATAAATACAATTTATGAAAGCACACTTTCATCGCTAATGTTTGATGATGGTGATCAACATCAGTGATGATACTGTGACAGAGGGAAAACACACTATGTTTCATTCCTTCAGGATTCAGGGAAAGTGGATCAAAGTTGATCAGACCCTCACCACTTTTTTTCAGGTAACGGAAGCTAAAGGCAAAGTTACGCTGTCTTTCTCCTGGCACCCAACTGACGTTAACCGATGTTTGTCCAGCTTCAATGTTGATTGCAGATGGTGGTTCTGCAGAGGGAACGTAGATAATACAATATTGTAGATCAGAAAAGTTTATATTGTGTCCTGTAACACACACAACTGAGAATGCTGGGATTTTGGCTGTGCAGTTTCACCTCCATCCAGCAAGGTGGCGCCCTCCATTTCTATTGGCTCCCCCTCACCAGCAGTGGTGAGTGCTCTGAGTTTGAAGTGGTATTGGATCCGAGGATTCAGACTCTTCAGTGTGAACTCAGTAACAAGAGGCAGGTTGATGGATTCCATCAGCTGTGCGCTCGAAATTCCAGGCACAGCTAAACAGAGGACAGAACAGAATCCCATCAGAATGAATAAGACTTCACATTAAGCTTTCCTTTGTAAAGGTGCTCATTAATAACTGATAACTTGTTCTTAAAGACATGAAAAATCACTGATATGCAGTGTTGGGGGTAATACACGAGTTACGTAATCAGATTATTTTTTTCAAGTAACTAGTAAAGTAATGCATTACTTTTTAATTTACAAGAAAATATCTGAGCTGCTTTTTCAAACAAGTAATGCCAGTTACTTTGTTTTCCCATGTATTGACTGGCAACTCTCGTGTTGCCATGTTGAGAGAAATGGGGAGTAAGTGCAGAGGCGTTGTGTGCGCTGTGTGAACGTGATGTTACCGTAGTTCTAGACTAAATGTCAACATGCATGATTTCATCTCACTACACAAAAACAGATGAATAAAAAAACATTGCAAACTCAGAATATGATGCAAACCTGCAATAAATATGTTAAATAGCACAAATATCCTTTATGTGCTTAATCCAATTTTATTAACCAGTGTCTTTGCTGCTGACCTTCAGTCATCCAATTCAACCTTACTAATAAGCAAAAATTACTTCAGATAAACTAACATTTGTGCTTAATTTTTTATTGCTAAAGAGTGTTGAACTTTCTTCTCCTGTGTTCTACTGTACTGAGCCTGAGGCTTATTCAGTTCAGTTTTGGTGTGAAAGGGCTTTTACGTTTGCCAAAAATATAACTTTTTATATTAAAAACAAACAAGAAAGCCCTGCCCAGGTTTAAACAGTAATGCATAAGTAGCACAAACGAAGCGCAAAAGTAACTTTACACAATTCTTTCTATAAAAAAGTAACTAACGTAATTAGTTACTTTTTTAGGGAGTAATGCATTATTTTACTTTCCCTAACACTGCTGATAGGCAGATATAAGCATATCTCCAAGGTAAACAAGCTGTTTCCATGTGTGCTATTTATAATTTTTTTAAGGGGTCCTATTATGCTTTTTCACCTTTTCAACTTTAGTTAGTCTGTAATGTTGCTGTTTGAGCCTAAAAAAGATCTGCAAAGTTACAAAGCGCAAAGTCCACTTCAAAAGGAGATCTTTTATTGAACAGAAATCACTTTTCAAAAACTACAACGAATGACTCGTTTGGACTACAACGCATATTTTCTGGGATTTGTGATATCACAAATACAAATGAATGCAATGAGACCTGTTTGAGCTGCACTAGAGAAGGCGCCGAGTGCTGCCAATCACAGCACACACTGGCCCAGCTAACCAATCACAGCACACACTGGCCCAGCTAACCTATCACAGCACACACTGGCCCAGCTAACCTATCACAAAATGGATGTCCCATTGACTCCCCATGTTAAAATGGCCAACTTTACAGCAGGAAAAAACATGTTTACAGCCTGGTACAAAAAATGATTTTGGTCTATATAGCTCATTTTGTCCTTCATGACAACTGTGAGGGGGGTGAATTTTTTTATAACTCATCCGTTTAAATGATATTAAGCCTTAAAGTTCTGCATAATTAAGGGCGTGGCCACATGAGTGACAGGTGGATTACCGCTGCTGTCACCAGCGTCGAGCTAGGTGGGCGTGGTTTCCGCAACCAGCTCCCGCCTCTTTGCCCATTTTCGATTGTCCGGGAGTGACGCGCTGCCAAGATGGCGACGGCCGGCTCCACCCACTTTGAGCTTCAAAACCGCTCTTCAGAAACCTACGAGTGACGTCACGGACACTACGTCCATGTTTGTATACAGTCTAATCATTACTCCAGTCACATGATCCTTCAGAAATCATTCTAATATTCTGATTTGCTGCTCAAAAATTATTTATTATGTTGAAAACAGCTGAGTAGAATTGTTTCAGGTTTCTTTGATAAATAGAAAGTTCAGAAGAACAGCATTTATCTGAAATAGAAAACGTTTGTAACATTCTAAATGTCTTTATCATCACTTTTGATACATTTAAAGCATCCTTGCTAAATAAATGTATTAATTTCTATCATTTCTTTCCAAAAAAAAAAGAAAGAAATTATACTGACTCCGAGCTTTTGAATGGAATAGTGTATAATGTTACAAAAGCTTTTTATTTCAGATAAATGCTGATATTTCTATTCATCAAAGAATCCTGAAAAAAATGTACTCGGCTGTTTTAAATATTGATAACCAGCAAATCGGCATATTAGAATGATTTATGGATCATGTGACACTGAAGACTGGAGTAATGATGCTGAAAATACAGCTTTGATCACAGAAATAAATTACAGTTTACTATATATTCAAATAGAAAGCAGTTATTTTAAATAGTAAAAATATTTCAGAATGTTACTGTTTTTGCTGTACTTTGGATCAAATAAATGCAGGCTTGGTGAGCAGAAGAGAATTCTTAAAAAACAAAACATTAAAAAGCTTACTGTTCAAAAACCTTTGACTGGTAGTCAAAGTATTCTTATAGATTGAAACAAATGTGCTTTAGCCAGTATAACTTTGGATCAAATAAACGCAGGCTTGGTGAGCAGAAGAGACTTCTAAAAAAAACATTAAAAATCTTACTGTCCAAAAACTTTGACTGGTAGTGTAGGCTGATTCTTCTTATAGATTGAAACGTGCATTAACCAGGATAACGAGTATGAAACATGCTCCAAGTTGCTTCAGAAAACAAAAAAAGAGCAACAACAAAAGCATGTTGCTGGAAATGGGTTTATTATTGAAACTGCAAACTGATTGTCTGCCAGCAGGAGGCGCTGTGAGAGCGGCAGAACTAGCGGTTTCTCCAGTAACGGCTGTAATCAGCGTAATGTAACGGCTCCGCTCATGAACGCTACTTTATCAGATCAAATGAAAATGCCATCGAAACTTTTCTGAAGACAGTCGGTTCCCTTCAGAGATGCATTCATATAAAACACCCGCGCCGTGTTATGATTTTGAAACGTGCAGTGCTCATGTTTATTCAATGAAGTCAAACGCCACAAATAAATCAATGTATGGGAAACACTGGTAATGTATATCGAAATATCGGAAATGTGTTTAAAAATCATATCACCGTTATTGAAAAAATGTATATCGCGATACATATTGATATTGAATTATTGTCCAGCCCTATTTCAAAGCTATCTATATTATATAATGTGCTAATTTTACATATAATGAATGATCCTGAGTTGACCCACGTTCATTGTACTGTAGCAGGTAGCCTGTGAGCACTCCGTTGGGTTTGTCTGGAGCTTCCCAGCGCAGGGTGATCTCCGTCTCAGATGGGCTCTCGAAGGTCAAAAATGAAACTGGTCCAGGAGCTGGATGTCAGAAGAGCACAAGTTCAGCTGATCTAAATCCACTTTCACAGAGGTTTTCACATGCGCTGTAAAAAGTGACCTTACCGCCCTCTGGAGTGCTAAAGTGATACGCCTTCGAATGCGGACCTTCACCTTTGCTGTTGAAAGGTGCAACTGTCAGAGTATAGTTCGAGTAAAACTGCAAGTCGCTCACGGCCGTCTCCACCTTGTTTCCATGAACCACAATCACTCTGTTCCTGTCCGCTGCTGGTTCTTGCATCGGCAGGCCTCTTCGGCTGTGAGTTCTGGGGCCTTTCTTTCTCAGATGGATCTCGAGAGAGAGAGAGAGAGAGAGAGCGAAAAACAACTATGAGAATCAGCAGCCCCTCTAGAATTTGGGAAGTTCTGGGAATGCTTTCAGCGGCAAGTTTTATTTTTGTTCCCAGAATGTTCTGCTAAAAGGTAGGATAACATTCTCTAAAAACATTCTAAAAATGTTTATTGATAACATTATTAGAACATTATCCCCTAACATTCTAATAAAGATTTTAGCGGGAAGGTTCCCAGTGCACTAGATGTAGACTTGTGGATGTGGATGTGAAATTTTGGTTGAAAGTGAAAACCCACCCTTTGTTTGATGTCAACCTCAATTGTCATTAAATAACAAAAAAACAGCATTACCAGCTTCACTTGTTATAAACCAGATTGGCTTTATTTTTGTCATACAATTACAAAAGTTCTTATTAAGATTAACAGAGGTTTAGATGTTGAGAGTTTATTGAAAATAATAGTTTGGCTTGAAGTCATCAATGGTGACATGCTTCATGCCGCAATGCATTCTGGGAGCCACAGATTAGTTTTGTATGATGCACCCAGAATGCATTGCAGCATGAAGCATGTCATCATTGCTGAGATTCATAACCTGATTCTTAATAACAATTTTTTTTAATGCTTGAAGAGGTCTGATTAAAACACTGCTGGATCTCAGTCTGAAGAACCACTGAGTGTCTGTAATAAATAATGTGCAACTAATACCATAGATTAGACTGGAAGAAATCAGATAACCAGACCGTTACATAATGATTATATCGCTATCATCAGCAAATAGCCAGCATTATCTAATCATGTTTTCTTGCTGTTTTGCCATAACAAACACAGATACCACAGCTAGAGAAAAAACATTGAAAAGTCAAGAACCAAACTGCCCAACTAAAGCAAACACTGATCACCATAATGGTGACATCAACCCAAACTATTACTTTTAAACAGACATCAACATCTAAACCTCTGTTAATATCAAGACTTTTTGTAGCTGTATGAGTCTGAGGGAGGACTGGGCTCGCTTATTCCTATGCCATTGACAGCTCTGACCCGGAAGTGATATGTGCTGTAAGGCTGCAGGTGGATCTCCAGGTGTCTGATGTCTTGAGGAACTCTTCTGTACTCCTCCCAGTGGCCCTTTTCTGGATTCTGCTCCTCTTTCTTCTCAATAACATACTCTGATGGACAACAGAGATGAAAGGTCAGTCAAACCGTAGCAATGTCTGATCCAAAAGGTTCTTGAGAAAACTCGTTATCCTACTCCTAAAAAGATTGGGGTTTTTTTGTGGAGCATCTAGAGTGTATTGAGGATTTGATAAAAGGGGTGCTCCATAATGGTGTGTATAATGGTGTCAGGATTGAATAAACAGAATACAAGCGGTGAGCTGTGGTGAGCACAGTCAAAGACTTGATTCTGATTACCAGATACAGGACTGTTGTTTTGAGCGCCTGGCATCCAGGACAGCGTGACTCTACGCTCCTTCCTTTCAGACAACTCCAGAGAGTGAGGAGAACCGGGCTTATCTGAGGAGTGTCCAACACATCAGTGTCTTTCAGAAGCAAGGCAGTGTCAAACACTGTATTTGGTGACAGTGACAGACTCACCCTGTACGGTGATGGAGCCGGTGGCGCTGACCGAGTCCAGTTTAGTGCTGATCTCACAGCTGTAGATTCCCGAGTCCTCCATCCGAATGTCAGTGATCTTCAGAGAGCCGTCGAGGTATTCAGTGTATCTGCAACCATTGAAATCACAAGCTATAAACACCAGCAAATCCACTGCAGGACAATGCCGTTCATATGGCCAGCTGCTTTTGGCAGCAGTGCACTGAAGTTATCGCCATGTGTGATGTTTATGTAACTCATGGCACTGTTTTGCTCAGTTAGTTGCACACGCTGATATAGGCATCTCGAAAGAGAGCGGTCAGTGAACTTTTACACAATATTTACTCAAAATAAACACATTACAAACAGAATCAACAGAAACTCAGCTTTGACAGCAGTTTGGCCACTTTTGTTAACTGCTGATACCGATAAGCTCAAAATAGCAGAGATAAGTTTTATGTGGTGTGTTTACTTGTCATCATTAGCAGATGATGTGATCTTGTGTTTGTCCTTCTTCCACTGAATTGTGGGTTGTTTTAACTTGTGGTCCACTGTATATTTGCACTGCAAAACAGCATCGTCTCCACGTAAAACCCGCAGATCCTGAGGAGGGTCCACAATCTTAGTTCTGTCTGGAGACAATAACATGAAACGACATTCACCACCCATTTTACCTCATTAATGTGACATACAGGAGAAAGATTCAATGATTCAAAGACCTGAATGTGATTTTGCACTAGGTTTTTAAACTACTTCCCTCCTTCAACCCATATTGTAGGGAGCTTTTTGGCTAGGATGTGCAACCATCTATTGCTGTTTGCTTTTGTTCCTACAATCTATTATATTAACGTCAATCAGCATTAAATTACTGCAGAAATTATTGGCATGAATTTGGTCAAATGAACAGAACCTACAACAGTAGCCTCAACAATGTCCAAAGCTAGCTATTTGTCTAATATTAACAAAGAGAGAGTGTGGCCTTGTTGACGCAAAGCTCAAAAGAAAATAAAGTTCTTACTACTCTGCCCTTCAAAAGTTTGGGATCAGTGAAATTTTAAATGTTTTTAATGGAGTCTCTTATGCTCAATTTTTTAATTTTTTTTATTCTTCGATGAATAAAAAGTTTTAAAAAACTGCATTTATTCAAAATAGAAATCTTTTCTAACAATATAAGTCTTTCCTACTGTAAGTCAAGTTTATTTTATTCCTCAGTTTTTGCTGTTGCACTGTATATATAAATTGTGAATTATGAAAGTTATGAATGTTTTAATCTATCTTGAAAAAAGCTTGCAGAAAATATGCTTTTGTGGGAATCATCCTCAGTCTGTAACTTGGTAAAACAATTATCTTTATTTAAAATGTTTCAAGTCTTAATACTTTTCCTTTTGTTATACTGGGATAAATATTACCAGGATGTATGCTAAAATTATTGGATGTGGTGCCCTACCTAGAAAATAGTCCACCAGCTGCCACTGATAGTAGTGTATATTGTAACACAAAATTTCGGTAACACTTTATTTTAGGGTCTCTTAACTAGTTGCTTATTAGCGTGCATATTACTAGAATATTAGCCATTTATTAGTACTAATTAAGCACATATTAATGCCTTATTCTACATGACCTTATTCTACATCCCTAGTCCTACCCAACACCTAAACTTAACAACTAGCTTACTAACTATTAATAAGCAGCACATTAGGAATTTATTGAGGGAAAAGTCATAGTTTATAGTGAATAAGTGGTCCCTATTCTAAAGTGTTACCAACATTTCTGTTTTGAATTAACACTGTTCTTTTAACTTTTTATTTATCAAAGTATCCTGAAAAATTAAAAAAAATTAAAAATCACAGGTCCCAAAAAATATTAAGCAGCACAACAGTTTTTTTAACATTGATTGTAAATCAGCATATTAGAATGATTTCTGAAGGATCTGAAGACTGGAGTAATGATGTTAAAAATTCTGATTTGCTTCACAGGAATAAATTATAATTGAAAGCATATTAAAATCGAAAGCTGTTATTTTAAATTGCAAATATATTTCACAAAATTACATTTTTTTTCTGTAATATTCATCAAATAAATGCAGCCTTGATGAGCATAAGAAACTTCTTTAAAAAACATCAAAATCTTACTGATCCCAAACTTCTGAATGCCACTGTCCATTTTGAAAAGCCCTTCGTGTACAAAGCAAGCACGTTGTGTAATTCTGATCTCATGTTGAGCGATAAGCTACTGCACCTTCAGTGTGAAATGATTTGGACTTACTCAGGACCTCCAGCTCAGCACTGATGCTCCTGTTGCTGTGCCTCACTGAGCACGTGTAAATGTTGCTGTCGTCTTCACTCACGTCACTGATCTGAAGATTTCCATCGCTCGTCTGAGACATTTTAGCATTGGCCAGAGCGGGACCAAACTCGAAAATCTCCCTGCACACATTCAAAGCTACTGCGTTATACACACATCCTCCAAAAAAGCTGGATTACTAGTGCAGGATTCTTTCTCTAATTTCCAGAATTTCAGAACACGTGTTATAAAAATGGGTCTTTTCATCAAACACTACAAAGATGACATACATCATTGCTTCTCATTAAAGGTTTTGTGGATTTTCAAATCTTTTTTTCATGTTAATATGTTTAAAAGGTTCACTTATAATGCTAGCAAAGTTTTTTGCACAAAAATAAAAATATATATGCGAGAAGTTATTCTTTTCAACTGGCTAATGTCATTGCATAGGAAATAGCAGCCTATTCTATAAATGCTTTGTCCATAAGAGGGGTATTTTAAGCTAAGAAACTTGCAGAATGTTTTTATGGTACAAATACCTGTTTTCTGCAAAAACCATAAGGGGAAGCTGATCTCTCATGTCACGTGATCCCTTTAAAACATAGCAAATGTGTTCAAAAACAAAACAAAACCCCATGCTCACCAGTCGACTTTGGGTTGTGGGGAGCCAAACGTGCGGCACCGCAGCAGGACCGCTTGCCCTTCTGTGGCCTTGTACATGAGCCCGTCTGCCGTCAGGATCTGAGGAGGCAGCTCTGGCAGACAGAGGGGAGGCTGTTTACTCACATATAGCACCAACATGAATCCATTCAGTTTCAAGCACACACCCATATTCATTCTGGAGGACAGCGTTCCCAGGCTTTCTACAGCGTGGAGCGAACACATGCAAATAAGCGAAGGCCATTGAATTAAATGGTGCTCACCAACTACATGGACGTGTGTGTTGACCAGGATATTGCCGTGTTTATTGGTGGCCTCGCACTGATAGACCGCCGTATCGCTGTACTGAACGTCAGTCAGGATCAGTGTCCCTGAGCTCACATGCCGCCTGGCGTCCGAGTCCGTCCCTGCGACACACCAGGAAAACTAAACCTCAGACTTGACTCGACGTGAACCACAGAGAGAAGAGTGTCTCAAAAGAGTTAGGAAAACAGTGTGGCATTTACCAACGAATAAATATGAATGAATGTTTAAGACAATTTCTTGACATACACAGTCATATATAAATATATACTTGTTTAAACCCCTCACTGTTTTTAATGCTCTCTTCCTCTTACGTCCCTCATTTTCATTTTAATGTATAACCATTTTTCATTGTAACTACTTTTTTTTACTTCTGACTTTTTGTATTTTTTCCTTTTTTTGTACTTTTTGTATTGGTCTATTATTGTTCTAATGTTTGTGTTTGGTGGTGACTGCAGACGTATGTCTGAAAGTAATTTGGCTGCTTCTTGCAGAGGAAAGCCAGCAGTTTCTTGTTTTGTTATTTATTTATCTCCTTTTTTCATTCTTCTTTTCCGCTTAAATTTGATGAGGCAATCTGTTTTATAGTGCATACCCCTACAGTGGCAAGCCTTTAGCCACCCATCACTGCAAAGACACGTCAACTAACACACCAGTCATGTTGTAATGAAGCCTGCGAGTCACCAACGAGCCGCAGAAGTTTGCAGCTTCACATAAATGGATAGAACTAATAAACACATATATCAGATATTTCCACTAAATCTGAAACACTTATGTAAAGCACCAATCTAAGGACACGTAAGCTGAAGTAGAGAGGCTAGGCCACCTAATGGCACTATAAAAGAGAAAATCATGCTAGAACTACAGAAACCGCTGGTCCAGTTCACTTCTAAACTGACCTGCAGGTGCCATCATAATTCATGAGGATATGAAAAACATTCTTCATAAGAACAGAAGAAAAAATTAGCCACCTGGCTATGCTGTCAATGGTGTCATATCACGCCATTAGAGCCTGCTATTTCTATACAGTTGAATTTCTACATTTGCCTGCCAGTTCCACATGTTGTATTATGCTTTGAAAACTGCTTGTTTTTCAATAGACATTTAACTTGGGTTTATCTTGAATGGACCCATTCCTTGAATAAACTTGATTCAATCAAGTTTTTTTGGTGTTATAAGTGGTGCATTCAGCTATATTTCTTTATTGTTACAATTTTAACACTTTAATATAATAATAAAGCCATCAAACCTACAGAAAGTAAGTACGCAGAGACTAAGAAATGTTTGTGTGCCCTGTATTCTGGAGCTCACTGACAGCTCTGATACCTGCGATGGGAACACCGTTGATGCTCCAGGTGATGTTCGGGGTGGGAATGCCCTCAGCCTGACAGTCCAGCCTCACAGTCTCTCCTGGGGCGTACAGCTGGTCCTCAGGACGCCTGGTCCAGTACGGAGCAGCTGCCCACAATAAACACAACTCAAGCTGTTAGAAAAGCATGTTATCTGTTGCAGTATATACTGTGTCATCTGGCAGTGAGTGTGTGCGTCTTACCCTCGACCGTGACGGCGTAGTGGTGTTTAACAGAGCCCTGGCTGTTTTGGGCAGTGCATGTGTACTCGCCATCATCCCCCTCCGACACGCTCTCGATCTGGAGCCAGTGCTCGTAGTTCAGCATCCGGACCCGCGCCGGAGACAGAGGGCTGTCCATCCGCTCCCACCGCACCTCTGGAGTGGGGCTTAAACACAAGCAGAGTGCTGCTTAAAGACTGCTGCTGCCCCAGTCAAATGAGATCAGCCCATCCAGTGCCTTTCTCACAGATCAGATTAGCCTTTCATCATTATAGACTGAACAATAACCACATGAATATTACTGGCTCTGTTCCTGCTCTTTGGAAGCTGCTGTATGCTAAATGCATGAATGTAAATGTCAATTTGTTTGGTTTTACAGTGTGTGTCTTATATTTACGACGTCTTTATGTACTTTCTCAATACAAAAGTGTAGAGAGAATATTAAAAGCAGAAGATTAAGAACTTAAAACCGTTATTTTACCTTTCCAGTAAACTCTTGCTCTGCAAACACCAGTCACAGCTTTAACTGGTCTGTTCTGGCCAGTGACCATGACATAAGCAGCATCAGTATTATTTTAATACGGCCGTTTCTACTTGGCTGATTATTGTGTCAACATCCTGCATTAAAACTCTACAGTTAGCTGTTATATACACAATATTACATATGCATAATATCCATTATAGGCTGTATGTCTTGTTACCTGTTATCTTGAGGAGCCAATCACAAGATCACAGTCATGACACCACACCCCGGTTTTATAGCATCAAATCGTCAAATAACATACATCAGTACCACCTAAAATGATGGAGATAATCTTTGGGAAAATGTATTTGAAGTGTAATTTGATTGTTCAGTTTACGTGGAGAGGGCGGGGTTTATGACCTGTGCTGCAGTCAGCCACCAGAGGGCGATCGAAGCGCTTTTTACTGCACTTTACAGGACGAGTGTGGCACACTCGCTTTGGGCATGCTTCAACTTCCTTCTTTTGGTGTCGTGTTGTAAAGCATCCCTGGGTTTTGTTATTGTAATCTTATTTGATTTTAAAAAAAGCATGCATATTCACACACAGAGAGTACGAGACTAAATCAGAAGAGAGTTTACACACAGGGTGTGACGCTGATGGCGATGGGCTCTTTGGGGAGGATGACGCTGGCGTTGATGTAGTGGGCATTGCAGGTGTAGTCTTCTCTGCTGTCACTGTCTAGTAAGTTGGCAAAGTACAGATTTCCATCAAGACTAGTGGTCACCCGCTCATTCAGAGGGATGTGGCGCAGCTCTGAACAACAAACAAACACATAACGTTTCAGTTTTATCAATCAAGTATTATGCAGGGTAATTTAGTTTGGCAAAAGTCGATACAATAGAAGACTTACGCATGTCCATCCAGTGTATTTTGGGAGTGACAGAGCTCTTGGGAGGGTTACAGTAGAGCACTGTGGTTTCTCCTTCCTCAAACGATCTTCTTTTCTGCCTCTTCTCTTTGGCCAAGGTTGGGATGGCTGTGAAATAGCCAGAATAATTCTTTAATGTTCACTGTTTATGCAAGGTTTGCGCTTTCACAAAGACAGCAGCAACTCTAATGACATGTCAGTATGGTCACATTCTTCATCAGAGCAGAGCATTCATGCATAAATGACTGTTTTGGAATGAAATACTGGAGTACTGCATACTGGGCATTATACTGTGTACTGTGTACTGCCTATGGTCTTTGAACAGAATTCAGTGATAAAACGTTGCAACGCTGTTGTCACATAAGCTTACAGCACTGAATGTACAGTATAATTTGGCAGTTTTAGTCTGGGGCATCTTTTGCATGTGAACTCAATTTGTGAAGAATGGCTAACAGGAGACCTCAGGCTCGCTCTTCTTCTGTAGTATATAGTCTGAATATATCTATACCTGATCTCTCTGGAGCCACAAAGTCTGCTCACTAACTGAGATATTGATCTGTCCTTCAGTTTGTTTTCTCCAGCTGGCTTAAAACACACATCCATAATGGACATGGATTCAGTCTTGATTTTGTTATTTTTTGCATGTAAGTGACAGTCAGTGCTGGGAAGGTTACTTTGGAAATATAATAGCTTACAGATTACAAGTTACCCTGTTTAAAATGTAATATGTATTATTTCAGTTACTTTATTCAATTACATCTGATTACTTTTCAAAAATCTCTAGCGAATGTTTTCAACTGTTAATCAATTAAAGGGTTAACCTTACAGTGGGACTCAACACTAATTACTGTCAAAATCCTACATCACTTGAATTAAGATTATAATCATTTCATTTGAAAACACAGCCACCACAAAATCAGAGTTTAGTACCTCTTTTTACTTTGAGATTGTTCTGAGGTTAAATACAGATTTAAAATCATAAGACAGAGTTTAATAGCTATGATGAAATCAAGTCTTTGCAAAGATATGACAGGAAACACTGGAATCTAACAATGCCTTGGAAGAAACAACATTAACATTTAACATTTTCATAAGTAACTACACATTTTTTCTCAGTAACTGTACCAGATTACAGTTACATTTATTTTGTAATTAAATTACGCAATTCCATTACATGTAACGAGTCTGCTGACAGTCTGCTGCATTGCTTTGCTCTGCGTTCTGTGCTTTGCTGTGTGTTTGCGCTCTGCACTTGATGCTGCAGGTTTTACTCTCAATCTGTGGGTCATCGCAGTTCGTTTCATCACCCAAGCAGGGTGTGTGGACTTGCTTTCTCCACTCAAACTGATGCATGCGGTCTGCTATTGTGGAGAATGGAGAGGCTCATCCGTATACATTCTGCTTTCCAGTGGTAGCCACTGAGACGTAGTGCTAGAGACTCACGCTCTGTGATCAGGTGCACCAGGTCTGAGACGGCGGTTCCCAGCTCGTTGGCCACGTAGCAGCGGTACGAGCCCTGATAGGATCGGAGCTCCTCTTTATCATCTGCTGTCAGGGTCCCGGACTCAAACAGTTCCCTCCTAAACTCTTCGCCATCTTTGACCCAGCGAAAGCTGTCAGTGTGAGGCGAGAAAAGAAAGACAAATTTAAATCTAAAGACAGACAGATGGAGAGAGAAAAACACAAATACTGAACTACAGACTCACATAACAGATGTTTCCATATGATCCACAAGACAAAATAATGAGCCCGTTCACCTTTGCTTGATTCTTAATATCATCACCTGGGTGATCCACAACTGTTTGTTTTGTAATAGCTGTGTGAGTTCCTTCTTCATCCTGTCCGCCGTTCAGAAAAACCCTCCAGCTCCTGCACATTCTTTACTCGTCTTTCACGTATGTGAACCCTTTTCATTAGCAACGGTGTGGCTTTCACACTGACTGAGCGATTCATACACAACTATTACAAAAGCTGAGCCCAATGCTGTTCCTGGAGATGCACGGTCCTGCAGCGTTCAGCCCAAACCCTGCTGCGACACCGCTGTCTGTGACGACCACGTGCTCCTGAGGATCTGAATGAACTGCTGAAGGTACAGGAGATCTCCAGAAACAGGACTGGGCAGCCCTGCTGTATACAGTGATGTCAAAGAGATTATGAACCACCAATAATGATTTACTGTGAAGATCAACAAAAAACTCTCACGATGTCTTTGATTTTCCAAGTCCTGGGTGTCTACAGTCCTGCACGTGTTGTTCACATTTACAGTATCTGAGACCCCTGGTTCTAATGATTTGACATACAGTAGAAAATGTGGCAAAGTGGTTGATGTTTAGCAGCTGGCAGGAGGAAGGACCGTCTCAGACTCACCTGGGCACCGGGTCTCCACTGGCTTCACAGGCCAGATTGACATCATCCAGAGAGAAAGCGGTGTGAGACACGGGCTGAGCTGTGATCTTTGGAGCTTGTTTTACTGGGGAAAGATGGTTGCAGGATAAACAAAATAGTCATGAGAAACCATTGTTGTCACCAGTGTTTTGAGTTAAAGGTAGAGTTCACATCTGCAGGACAATAAATGCTCCTGAACCTAAACTTAACTTTCTCATGGTGTTTCCTAAAACAGCTATAAACATGTGAATTAAGTCTGTAAAAAACAGTGACCAAATCTATCTATTGTTTTAGTACAGGGTTCCTCAATAGGCGGCCTGCCTAATTTCAAATAATGTGGCATGAGAATTCAAATGCAGCATCAGAAAGCGAGATTAACTTACATCGTGTCTACACCGGACGCGACGCAACAAAATACAATAGAACCCATTATAATCAGTGATGCTGGATGCGGCGCGGCGCGACAATTCCCAGACAGAACACTAATGCCTTTATGATGCACTGACACAAAGTTCAAATGATCTGCAAAATGCTTTGCGCGTCCAGTGTACACGATGTGACAGCAAAAACATGGCGAGTGAGTGTGAAGAAAAGAAAAGTGCGGAAAATAGACCATTCAAATATGAATGGACTGAACAGTTTTGAGTGAGTGAGTGATATCTTTGTTATTGTTATGGAATACACGTGTTGGTTCACAGTGAGTTCACAGTTTTAACGTACAAGTTTGCTTTAATTTATTTTCAAGATCTGAGGTAAAATATCTTGCTTTCACTATGGCTATGAAGATCGTGCCAAATAATATTAAAACTCACATATTAGACTCTTTTAACTCTGAATAAAGCACATAATCATTACCTGAGATTATCACTGTCATATTTTGTAAGTTGTTCCTGCCACGACGTCGCAGAAAATAAAAAACATTTCTAAAATAGAATGGCGTGTCGCTTATTGTCACATGCCGCTGTTGCGGGTGGATAGGACAAAACTACATGGAAAAGATACTTTTTATCGCGTCGCGTCTGGTTGGGACACACGGGGATACAGTTTGACAACAATACCCATTCTTGTCTTAGGACAACTTTGATGAAATTTGATCCACTTCAAATGTTGACTACTGTATATATATATATATATAAATATGGGTCAGTGGCCCTGGGCTTGGTATTGTTGGCAGAATTCGGCCCTCAGCGAAATCTAATTGAGGAACCCTGTTTTAGTATGTTTTAGTCTCACAGCACAAGAAAAATCAATTTGTAGTAGCTATAATTGAAAAACTCAACTGTAAGAGTCACTCATTCACAGAGACACAGAGCCAGAAATAAAGGAATACACATACAAAGGAAGCTGAAGTACTTACGGTTGTTATATGTGTCTGATAGAGTGCAGAAGGAAGCAGTGAATGAGAGAGAGAGAGAGAGGGAGAGAGAGAGCAGGGTTAGGCAGAGTCATGCAGGCACTCAGACTATGAGGCGTTTCTGTTGATGTGGGACAGCATCCTATACAGAAATGCATTTATAGTGTTTTCCCCAACAAAATTCAGCAAAGAAATCAAATTCATGAAGGATTCAGTCAATGAGGTCACTCCTTTACATGCATTCGAGATTTAAGGGATTAGGCAACTTTGATTTCATCAGACAGAAGGAGTTCAGCACAATATAACTAGCTGTCTGGAGGAGACAAACAAATGGAAAAAAGATTTGTTGTGACTTATTGGCTAGCTACTCACCTTGCATATACACAGTAGGGCTGTCGATTCATAACATAATTAACATAGGGGGAAAAAAGACTAGTTAAAATGAAGGCATTTAAGGCACCCGGCCGCCCAGTGGATCAGTGACGAACAGCCCACTGCCGGATACAGAATGCAGTTAAATGCCCCTAAATGCAGGACACTGGGGCATAAATACCCCTGTTTGAGTTTTGTCTCATATTTATATCATATCACTAGCAACAAGTGCAGTATCCCATGTTCTGTTTTGTCCTGAACACCACAAGAACCAACATAAAAATTTTCGATTAATTCATAATAGATTAATTAATCACCACATTGTTTAATCATCATCTTTTGCTCAGAAAACAAAAAAAAATTCAACATGACACATTCTAGTGTATGGAGAAAAAAAGATCTGTATTGTCTTATTATTTCCAGTGAATCATTTGCAATTGGATCCTGCTCTCCTCCGTCTCGAAGTTCAACCGCATTACAGAAGACGTGACCCTGAATAAGGATCCAGCAGATCTACCTGCAGGAGGAGCACACCAGACAATGGCTAACTGCAATGTAGTGCTCTGACTAGCAGCTGTCAAAGACCTGTTTCTTTTTTTTTTCTTCTCAAATCGATTTGAATGAGCCCATGAAGTCATATTTACCAGGAGGTAGACCGGGGCATCAAACTCAGTTCCTGGAGGGCCACTGTCCTGCAGAGTTCAGCCCTAAATCTAATCAAACACACCTGAACCAGCTGACCGAGGTCTTCAGGATTACTAGAAACTTCCAGGCCAGTGTTTTGGAGCTGGTTGGTTGAAGCTACGCTCTGAGGGACTGTTGCTCCAGGAGTCAAATTCGACACGTGTGTTTTAGACTTTTACTTTGTACTCTGTTCCTGTTTCACATTGCCCTTGTTATGTCCTGATGGTTTTCACCTGTTTCTTTTTAGTCTATCTAGAATCCTGATCTAGAATCCTGAAGTAAAATGAAGTAGCATGGTAAGATTACATTTATCTGAATGAATAACTGAGAAATATCGATGTATAAAATTTCATTTTAGCAAACAAGAACACTCATATAAGGCTCTGAGCAAGAGTATTATTACATTATCCTGAGGAGCAAAGCGAGGTTTGACGTCTGTTTACTGAATAACTCTGATGTGATCACAGCAAGCACACATGATATAATCAGCTCTGGGTCCTGCAGAATCTGATATGCTCATCTACAATCAGATACTCGGCCAACGGCTTCTAACAGTGGCATTAATGCACCTATGCTTGATTGCTTTAAAGAAAACAGACAGAGTAGACACTGACAAATGCCATGCATTCATATATATTACAAATATATATATATATATATATATATATACAATCTTTTATCTATATATGATCTTTTTCTAAATAACTGGATGAATTAAATTTAAATGCCAAATCTGAGAAAATACTTAAAATGCATACATAGTTAATTAATTAAGGCTTAGATTATAATAGCTATTTTTTAAAGTAATAACTCTCCCTTCTTTGTCTTGTTCTGGACATGAGCAGCAGGGAGGGGTGCAGCACAGTGTGTGTGTGTGTGTGTGTGTGTGTGTGTGTGTGTGTGTGTGTGAATATTGAGCAGCGGCAGCTGTGGTGGTAAGTGCCATTAATGGATGAAATGGGGGAGCAGGCATTTATCGTTCTGTCCATCCGTCTGTATTTGTTTTCCAGACAGTTGATCCGATCATGCTGAGTCATAGGATTCGCTCTGTCTGCCACACCCTGCACTTTTCTAATCTATCACACACTTTTCTTGGCTCATCCTTGCCTGTGTGTAGGTGTGCATGGTTTTAATGTGTGCTCATATTATCTCAGCGATTTACATGTAAATATAATCACAGCCGTGTTTAATACAGAAACCAGCATAATGCTGTTCCAGCCTAACGCGCGTGGCTCACCGCCTCCTCTCCAGCTCCGTTTCCATGACAACGGAATCCCCTCGGAATGCCCTGGAACACACGGACACGGCTGCTGAGGAGAGTCAGGCGTGAGTGGAGCAGCCGAGCGCTCAGAGACGGACGCAGACGCTGTCACGGATGCCTCTGCCACGCTATTGTGCACGCAGACTGCAAAATACACAAAACGCACTGTGACTGAACACAGAGGACAGGCAGCCGGCTGTAGATCGCTGCCATCTAGGGTTGCTACCCCTCTCTTAAATTACGGAATCGTCCCGTATTTAAAGGTAAAATTATGTGTCCCGTATCAAATCAATACGGGACGCGATTTGTCCCGTATTTTACAAAGGCCAACACATATTTGAATAAACAAATACGTATTTTGCACTGTATATAATACTAATATTATACTAATACTAATTATAATGAAATCAATTTGATAAGTACTAGAGAAGCTCATTTGTGACCCTGGACCACAAAACCAGTCATAAGGGTCAATTTCTTTAAAGGGTCGTGAATGGGTGTCCCTTATTTTGCCTAGCTGAAGGTGGCAACCCTACTGCCATCAGGACTGTAGCTAGACCAGCTATGAAGGTCTTCATGAACATACGGGTCCTCCTGGACATTACATTGGCTGAAAGGCCCTTAAAGGGGTCATGAACTGAGAAACAAAAATTCCCTTAATCTTTTGACATATAAGAGGTCATTGTGCTACAAAAACATCCTGCAAGTTTCAGAACTCAAACTTTGTTATTAGTCTAAAAACAACTTATATTGAAGGCAGTCTGCCAAAACGACTGCTTGTGGAATATGCCACTCTATGATGTGATAGTGTGGATAAGCACCGCCTCTGCAGAAGAAGATCAACACCTGCTTCTACAGCACTGCCTGTTTAGCCCCGCCCACCGATTCTACAGCACTGCCTGTTTAGCCCCGCCCACCGATTCTACAGCACTGCCTGTTTAGCCCCGCCCACCGATTCTACAGCACTGCCTGTTTAGCCCCGCCCACCGATTCTACAGCACTGCCTGTTTAGCCCCGCCCACCGATTCTACAGCACTGCCTGTTTAGCCCCGCCCACCGATTCTACAGCACTGCCTGTTTAGTCCCCCGCCCACCGATTCTACATCACTGCCTGTTTAGTCCCCCGCCCACCGATTCTACATCACTGCCTGTTTAGCCCCACCCACTGATTCGTGTATATAGTTATGAGTGAGGAGAATGCGCAGGTCTACACAGAAACCAAACGATAATGATTCTCTGAAGACAACAAGACACTGTTCAGTGCCAAGCTGTGGAAAAACAGTGTTTGGATTGCCTTCTGATCCCAGCGTTAGGAAAGAGTGGATTTTTAATGAAGTTCCAGACTGTGTCAGTGAGAACTTGGTCCTTTGTTCACTTCATTTTACGACAGATTTGTTTACAAAAAAGGCATCAGAAAGATTGAAACTAAAATATCTATCTACCTTTTTTTTAAATATATATAGCGCTTTTAACAATACAGATTGTGTCAAAGCAACTGTACAGCATTAATTAGGAAAATATAGTGTCAATAATGCAAAATGACAATAGTAAACACTCAATATTCAGTCCATCTTTGAATTCAGTGATGTTATCATCCAGCTCAGTTCAGTTTAAATAGTATCTGTGCAATCAAGTCAACGATATCGCTGGAAATGAAGTGTCCCCAACTAAGCAAGTCAGAGGAACCAGAACTCCATCGGTGACAGAATGGAGAAAAAACTTGGGAGAAACCAGGCTCAGTCGGGGGGCCAGTTCTCCTAAAAAAAAAAAAGATTATGCTGTGCCGAATATATTGGATCCGACAGTAATGTCGCAACACAAGTGTGACTGTAACGGTTTTTATTACATGGTCACTCTGTCCAGTGCCTGATTAGAAAACCTACACGTCCAACCTTCATGTCATCTTACTCATCTTACTCATGTAAATATAATTGACATTTAAATGATGTGACTAATAATGGTAAAGAAACAAAGCTCTTTTTGAGCCAGACTGTGAAATCTAATCATTCTTCTACCTCTCCATGATCTATGATCATGTGGTAAGATCATGCAAATAATAAACTGGAAAAAATAAATCAATACGCTTTTTCCCAATTGCTCAATACAGCAGGCTGTTAACACATTGCAATAGAAAACTGATAGCTCCACCAAGTCGTAGTTTCATGTAACAGCAGCAGCTCCGCACCAAACCAAAAGCGAGGATTTGATTGGTTAGCCAGTGTTTAATCTGCAGACTGTTCCAGTATTACACACAGCAGAGCCCAGAATTAATGAGCCCCATATTCCCCACACAACCCTGCCAAAATAACTCAATGATCCTGACCCTAGAGGCACTCCTCCAAACAAAAGCAGAGCGTCCCATTTGTGTTTCCCATTCAAGCCTCTCTTCATGCTACATGTCAGCTGTCAGAACATGTTCACATTTACATTGAAATCAGCACAAGACTCTGCGCAGGAATTTACAGTTCTGTATTTTGAGAGGAATTAACACAATTTCTGAATGTAAAATAACAAACCAAAAAAGGCAACTCCAAATTCATAAAGCTGTACAACACTGGACAAAATGACACTGCATGCGTTACCATATATTATTAATTCATTAACAGAATATACATGACTATTTAATGATATCAGAGCTGCATTATAGAGCTGGGATCTCAAGGGCTCCTTTATCACATATCAGAGCTGCCAAAGCATTTCCTGGAAGCCTTCTGGAATTGTTCATGTATAAGAGCCCCATTCAGTTCACACACACACACACACACACACACACACACACTTCAGTAAAACGGCATGGTTCACATAGAGAGAATTTGGGAATAAATGTCAGTGAACTGCTGGCTATCTATCCAGGGTGCTTCCCTGCCTATGGTATGAGATGCTGGGATAAAAACTAAACGAAACAAACAAAAATACTTGTTACTGCAGATGTAAATATAAAGTACAGCGCATAAATAAATATTTAATTAATAAAAGTAAAGAACATAAAATGTAAAACAAGAACACCTTACTGATGACAAAAATGAGAAAAGAAAAACAAAAAAACAAAACTATTTTCCAGTTAGCACAACATCTTGTCAAGAATACTAAGAATTGTGTGTCAAAAACTATATCCCAGCTTTGTAAGGTGAATGCGCCATATATATATATATATACACACATACTCTAACACTCTCTATTCTTTTTCAATTCTATCTACTTGTTTTCTTTTTATTTATTATAAAAAATGTGTTCTCTATTCTCTTTCTAGCTACTTTTATTTTTTCTTTTAAACGTGCTGTGTTGTTACAGCACTCACTTATTACTGCTCTTCTGTAGGCTTGATTGCTTCTATTGTCCACATTTGTAAGTTACTTAAGCGTCTGCTAAATGATTAAATGCAAATGTAAATATATATCCATTAATCAATGTGGTTTGTGTTTTATTTAAATGTAAATAAAATCTTCCAGTGTCAGTTTGGCTCAAACCAATGAGTGAGCACATTATTAGAGTAAGTTCAGATGGTTTGCTGCCAGCTGGTTAAGGGCCCATGCAGGAGAGAAGCAGGATCCAATCAAACACTCTCTGCGACTCGGGCAGATCACGTTTTTGCAGTGGGACTGTAATGCTGAAAAGCATGTGTAATTACACACAGAGATGATAGAGTCCCAGCAGAAAAAGGCAAACAAGAATGTTACAGATTATACTGTTCTAACAGAAACTCCAATTACAGCCCCGAGAAATGCTGAAAGTAACGGTTTCGATTGCAGTGATCTGGAAAGGCGTGTCCCACTCATATACACAAAGTGATGCAGAGTTCAGGTCAAGTCGCCACTATTTCTCTAGTGCTTTATACAATACAGCTTGTTTCAAAGCAGCTTTACAGTGGCGAACAGGAGAATACTGTAGTGACTGAGTGAGTCAAACAGCTGAAAAACTATAGTAAACAGTTTGTTGTTGATTCGGTTCAGTTCAGAGACATTGTGAGAGTATTAAAAAACTCAAATGATGACTCCATGAACGTTACAGTCTACAGCTGCATCAGTGTAGTTGACTGAAGACGAGTGCTGAAGATGCAGAAAGACTGCCTGGAATTCACAACAGTTACTACACAAGTCGAACGGAAAGAAAGCCTAACCTTTCCAAAAAGAAGAAAGAGAGTTTGGATGCTTAACAGGAATTTTGTGGCGTATAACAGAAAGAACTTGCCTCTCCAGACACACACTGACTGACATCTCAATAGCAGAAGATGGTTTTTATACGGAAAGATGCTCACTGGTATTCAGAGTGACAGAGTCAACGAACAAAACAAAGACGCATTCAGTTTGAGGAGGTGAAAGAGTGGATGTGTGGAAAGAGAAAGGCCAGACTCAGAGGCAGACATAGATGAAGACTGAGTCAATACAATTTGCTGAACGAAAGATGGCATTCATCGGCAAAAAGATAGGCCTTTAACTTTTTTTCTTAGATAAAAATGGTCATCTCCTTAAAAGAATAGATTTTTGAAGTGTTCACCCATGTTTCATGCTTCTTTCTTCTGCAGAACACGAGAGAAGGAATTGTGCAGTTGTTCTGCTAATATTCCTTAAGAAGCACACCTGACTGAATGAGCTGTCGATGTCAGGAGAATAACATAATAACGCTTGGTATTTTAATGTGATGTGGTAAATCACTGGAAGAGCTCTTCTCAGGCTGCTGCATTCTTTTGTTTTCTGCTGTAACAATATGAAAAAAGACAACATACAGTGGGGAAAAAAAGTATTTAGTCAGCCACCAATTGTGCAAGTTCTCCCACTTAAAAAGGCCTGTAATTTTCATCATAGGTATACCTCAACTATGAGAGACAAAATGAGGGAAAAAAATCCAGAAAATCACATTGTAGGATTTTTAAAGAATTTATTTGCAAATTATGGTGGAAAATAAGTATTTGGTCAATAACTAAATTCTGACTAAATACTTTTTTGCCCCACTGTATACTGCACATTTCTGGTCTGAAAGGATTCTCTCATTTGTCCAAGTCGGATGTGTTCAAATGTTATTGTGTCCCTTTTTAACTTCTAAATCATATTTGTTATTTGTTGTAACGATGGAAATGTGAAATATCATCACTCAGTGTTCCAGTTAATGAATATTTTTGATTTAGGATGTTGCACAATATAACAGACCCCTGGGTCTGGTGGAAAATAATAATTATTATAATTCAGATAATGAAATAAAAGGAGTACGGATGGATGCGAAAACCTTGGGATTGTCCATAAATGCATGAAAGTGTCCCTTGTAATCGAGGAAAGACAAGATCCAGAGAGCAATAGAAACATGAGAAGAGAAGTCACCCAACAATAGTCCATGCTCTTAGTCCTTGTACCCCAAGAGATGTCAGTAAAGTTCATCAACAGGAATCCATTTGATCTCTCACTTCATGAACTACCAAGAAAGCAGTTGACATAATGTCTCAAGAAGTCCTTTTTTTCGATTGAGCCGGAAACCAAATGTTTCTCAGTCAGGACAGCTTGACTTGTGGCGATGCAGCAGGAAAGCCATGCTTTCTTCTGCCCAATCTATCTTCTTCTACTACATACCTGACTTTTAAACCCAGAATCTGAACGCACTAGCGCCCCCTTATAGTGCGTAGTTGAAGCGTGATAACAGACCAAAATCTGTTACAGTAATAAGGGCACATTACTACAGTTTCTGGAGATATTCATGGTATGTTTAAAGTAATTTGTTAATGCTTTTACACAATTTTTTTTAATGTTTGATGGTTGAAGGGTGAGTACAATAATTTCACCTTGTTATGTCCAGTTTTTGAACCTGCTTGATAGAGCAAATCTTTTGTTGATTGTTTACAGAAGTTACTCCCTTAATTTGTGCAAAGCGTCAGGGGAAAAAAGCGGATATGATGAAAATATTTCCAAATAAATCCAAAGCAGAAGTGTCTCCCATCTCTGAGCTACACAGGTGTTTGGCTCCTGAATGATTCTGCATTTTGAACAAATTGACTGAGTGAATGATTCAATAGCCCATTCACAAAATCATTAATCACTTGCTTCATTCCTGAATAAATCAGTCCTTTTGAACAAATTGAATGATTCCATGACTCATTACTTAAGGCAGTGACATACTGTAACATTTAGATATAAGTTTGGCATGTGCATAATAATGATGCATCAGCCAATGTGTTATTATAGGAAATAAATAGAAATATTCTCTCATTTAGTTGTTATAGCAAAATGTGCTGGCTAGGGGCCTGGGTAAACGTTTACAGAATGTATAAATCACTTATGATGCAATTTTTTATTATTATTTTAAATATAATTATTTTAAAAATATTATTCTATGACTTATAAACAGGCATATTTACATATTAAGTGCCCATATTTTAATGAAAGGTATGCTATAATAGCAACACTATGAATGCTAATTTAATAACTTAATTAGGTTGTAATGATCGAAGATGTGAACATGACTGAAATATCCATCTAATTCATGGAGCAGCTGAGTAATAACCCCATTAATCACAGTAAGTATTAAACAAATAGTATCACTAGTTTCAACACAACACTAGGGTCCCTCTGTGCCATTTCTGATGGCTCATCTTAAAAGTCATTTTCAAAAGTCTCATTTTAACTTTTTTCTTCTAAATAAAGACAAATCTAACAACGTGAATGTGTCCACAAATCCGTCATTAACAAGCAGACACAAAAACCTTTGATACTCAACATAATATACTGAGGGCATAAATCACATTTTCCAAGGCAAAAATCAGCTCAATTAACCTCAGAACTGTTTTGACTGAATAAAACTCACAAATATTGACAAAACTAAAAACAGTGTAGTCATTCGTCAAAAGAGTTGAGATGATATTTTGTGGTCAAGAGAGGAAATGAAGGTGGTCTTATTACCCTACGGTTAGCACAGCATTCCAGCCCTGATACGGAGCGCTTCAGATTTCCAGGCTTGTCAGAAACAGAAGTGAACCTCTATAACGAGGAATGGCAGACTACAGTAAGACTAGCTTTGTGTTAACATCCAGTAGCAAGAGAAAAAAAACTTCACAAATTTCCAGAAGAAGGAAAAATACAGAGCGATTGAGAGAGAAAGACGACAAATCTACCATCATTCCTCGGTTCTTGTGGTTGTAGTATTTGAATGTTATTTAATTGTATTATTATAAGTATAATTGGTAACTGAACAAAGTATAGTGGCATATTTATTTATTGTGCAGTATTTAGTTATGTGATGACATGCTTATGATTCAGCATTTTGCCATATTATAATTGAGGACAGTGAAATCAAAGTGCAATTTAGTTCATCCTGGGGAATGTGTAAATTTCATTTAGAAATAGATGATTACTAATAGATTATTATCAATTTACATATATAGTTCTACATCATAACAACCATACAGCATTCCAGCCCTGATACGGAGCGCTTCAGATTTCCAGGCTTGTCAGAAACAGAAGTGAACCTCTATAACGAGGAATGGCAGACTACAGTAAGAATAGCTTTGTGTTAACATCCAGTAGCAAGAGAAAAAAAACTTCACAAATTTCCAGAAGAAGGAAAAATACAGAGCGATTGAGAGAGAAAGACGACAAATCTACCGTCATTCCTCGGTTCTTGTGGTTGTAGTATTTGAATGTTATTTAATTGTATTATTATAAGTATAATTGGTAACTGAACAAAGTATAGTGGCATATTTATTTATTGTGCAGTATTTAGTTATGTGATGACATGCTTATGATTCAGCATTTTGCCATATTATAATTGAGGACAGTGAAATCAAAGTGCAATTTAGTTCATCCTGGGGAATTTCATTTAGAAATAGATGATTACTAATAGATTATTATCAATTTACATATATAGTTCTACATCATAACAACCACGCCACATGAAGAAACAATGGCTGAGCCCGTTCACCTGCTAGCGACACACACACACACACACACACACACACACACACACACACACCTAAAAAACACAG
>NW_015506464.1:177519-276439 GCF_001515645.1 Sinocyclocheilus grahami | reverse complement strand
CACACACACACACACACACACACACACACACACACACACACAGCTAAAAAGCAGAGAGCATTGCTAAAAGAACACTGAATTTTTAAGATACATAAAGCACATCTTTCACTCAGACTTATGTGATGTTATTTTAGCTCATGTTCTTCGAGAGGGCCGTTACGCAGCATCAGGAGGCGCGTCAGACTGACACCAGACTGCATTACACATCAAACAAATAAGCTGCGATGCCTTACTCTTCAGCAAACTGCTCCCAAGAATTGAATAGAATAGAAATAATCCTGCTTTTACATTAATACTTGTGTAACAATGTTTAGAATGATGAACTATTCTGAATGATTCTATCAAAATGATTTCCAATTGTTCGTAATTACTGGACATATTAATGACACGCTGCAATGATGGAAACACCCTTTTATTTCTGATCTCCAAGCGCACAAGACTTTAATCTACCGAGCTCCTTCACACACACACACACACACACACACACACACAAGGCAAGGTGTGTTCAGGCTGTGTTTGGCATCTTATCACCAAGGTATTTCCATCACACACACACACACACACACACATGCAAAACACATCTGTGAAATGGTCAAAGACTCTTACCTCCACAGACAGAGTAAAGGTTTTGGGTTTTGGGCTCTGGTGACACACCTTGTTCTCCGTCTCCTCTGGGTCTTTCTCTTTCTCTCTGCTCATCCCATGCGCTGGGTGAGGGCTGCTGGGATGCTGCAGTGAGGGAAACACACCCTTCTGCCTCTCTGCCCTCCCCAGCGCCAGCTCTGATTGGTGGAGGAGCAGAGGTGACATCATCTCCTCCTCTGCTCTCTCTGTTCCACCCATCCCCTCCCTTCCTCTCCCTGCTTCTGTCAGAGCCACAATGGAGAGGGTTGGGCTTTTCCTTTCCTTACCCCTGCATGCCCCCCGAGCACTCCAGCAGACACAAAGTCAACTCTCCAACCCTTAATTACCGTCTTCACAACAGCCTCACTCCGCCCCTTCGTTAGATTTCCCTGTTCCTGTCACACGGCCTCATTACTGTCACACCCAAACATTATGTACATTTATTCATACACAATGGTGGTGGCAGTGTCTTTATTTTAGGAATATTAATGAGTACGGTTATAATACTCGGATGGGAATCGTCATCATGGAAATTATGTAATAAGAGGCCTTACAAGGAATCTTAACAAACAGGGCGAATTTAATTTTGTCCATTTGAGGCTCACTCTCGTGTGCTACAATGGAGTTGGCTTTGAGTGCAGATTATGACTTGTTTTTTGGCTGAAATTTCACCCATCTATATTTAGACAGCTACGGGTTTTCTAAAAGGCCAGAAGTGTTCTTCACTAGAACATGAATACAAACACATTGTACAAACACAAATGTTTGAAGCAGCCAGCCGCCGTGCATCCCCACCCCCTGCGGACCAGCATGCAGGAGCAGATGGAGCTGTGGGTGTGGGGGACGCTCCAGCCTTTCTCACACACATATGGTGCTCGGACGGACGCTGTTACATGCACTCATCTCACTCATGTTGGTTAAATTTATGTCTGTGTGTTCTTGTTTAACACACACCCGCATTGTTGTGTCGGTTTATGTTTTCCTTTGAAAAAGTCTGGATCTTACATGTATTTGTCATAATACTAATGAGTAAAATAATTTGTTCATAGCACCAGCTGTTTGTTTCTATAGGCTACACACACACAAAACATGTGTGTTTAAGAACTCATTCCACTAACTCATAGTGTGTCAGTTTGTGATGTTAAAATTGACAGTCTTGTGCATTTTCAATGATCGTAGTTTTACATCACTGACAGAGTACAGTGTAATATTGACAACATGGAATTTCTTCCAACATTTCTTATTAGTACATTTAAAAATGTATTTGAAACATTAATCTCGTAACATTTTTCGCAGTTGTAATTTTGCGGTGTAAATTGTTTAATTTGACTTGTAAAAGCCCCACTGTGTCATATTATAATCGAATGTATTGACTAAATATAAGACATTGACATTTAGAATGATTCATACACTTAATAAGGTTAAAATGGTAAATGTAAATAATGGCCATGGAGTAAATATCACAACTTTGCAGACTGAAGTATGTAAAAGCTGGTATAACGCTGATGAGAGTATTGATACAGAAACAATTAAATATATATAAAAAAAATGTTTTATTAAATAAAATAAATGAGCAACTTCGCTATAAGTAATACCTTCAGCATTTTCCTGTTAACAGTGACAGTTTTTACTGCAACATTTACAGTACAGTATTGTGACTAGTGGTCGACCGATATGGGTTTTTTGACAGCCGATGCCGATATCTTGGATAGCAGGGTGGCCGATGGCTGATATAAATCCGATATAATTTTATTTATTTTAATTTATATTTAAGAAATTTGAAATAATTTGAAAATGGATTAAAAAGAATTGTGTAAAATAAATATACTTTCGAAGACAAAGCATTTTTCACAAAGAAATACATATTTAATAAAAATCTAATTAAAAAGGAAGTAAACAGTAACACTGTAACCAACAGGGCACACAGTATTCAGTTTGTGTGCATTGGGAATCTTTTTATTTTCCAAATAAAGCCAAGGTAACACTCATTTTACATACATTTACAAATGAGGACAATAGAAGCAATCAAAACCAACAAAAGAGCAATAATATGCAAGTGCTATAACAAGTCTCAATTAGCTTAACACAGTACACGTAGCAAGGTTTTTAAAATAATATAATAAATAAAAAGAAAACAGATAGAATAGAAAAATTGGGATGAACAATAAAGCGTTGTTCACTTGCAGAACGCAAGCTTCTAGAGGCACATAACTCTGAAGTAATGAATTTAGGTAAAAGGGTGCAGAGCCAGTGGTGGTTTTGTAGGCAAACATTAATGCCTTGAATCTTATGCGAGCAGCTATTGATAGCCAGTGCAGATTGATAAACAGAGGTGTGACGTGCATTCTTTTTGGCTCATTAAAAATGTATCTTGCTGCCGTGTTCTGGATTAATTGTAAAGGTTTGATAGAAGTGGCTGGAAGACCTGCCAAGAGAGCATTGCTATAGTCCAGCCTGGACAGAACAAGAGTTTGAACAAGGAGTTGTGAAGCATGTTCTGAAAGAAAGGGCCTGATCTTCTTGATGTTGAATAAAGCAAATCTGCAGGACCGGGTAGTTTTAGCAATGTGGTCTAAGAAAGTCAGCTGATTATCAATCATAACTCCAAGGTTTCTAGCAGTTTTTGAAGGAGTTATGGTTGATGTGCCTAACTGGATGGTGAAATTGTGATGGGTTTGATGGAACCACAAGCAGTTCTGTCTTGGCAAGGTTGAGTTGAAGGTGATAGTCCTTCATCCAGCAAGAAATGTCTGTTAGACAAGCTGAGATGCGAGCAGCTATCGTCGGATCATCAGGATGGAATGAGAGGTAGAGTTGAGTGTCATCAGCATCGCAGTGATATGAAAAGCCATGTTTCTGAATGACAGAACCTAGTGATGCCATGTAGACAGAGAAGAGAAGTGGTCCAATGTTTTTGTTGCACTGATGTTTTTAATTTTATTAATGAAAAACGTGACAAAGTTGTCAGCTATTAGATTTGATCAAGGAGGGGGAGGAGGAGGACAAAGGAGGGAGGAAAATGATTTAAAGAGCATTCGAGAGTTAGACGAATTATTCATTTTGTTATGGTAGTATGTCCTTTTAGCAGTGGAGGCATTAGCAGAGAAGGAGGAGAGGAATGACTGATACAAGTTAAGGTCAGTAGGATTTTTGGATTTACGCCACACCCTTTCAGCAGCTCTGAGCTTAGAACGATGCTTACGGAGAACATCAGATAGCCAAGGGGCAAAAGACGTGGTACGAGCTGGCCTGAAAGACAAGGGGCAGACAGTGTCTAAACAAGACGTAAGAGTGGAGCAGAAAGTATCAGTAGCACGGTTAACATCAAGAGATGATAACTGTTCAGGAGAAGGAAGCAAAGATGAAACCATAGCAGACAGCCGGGAGGGTGAGAGTGAGCGTAGGTTACATCGAAAAGTGACATGTGTAGGGGTATGTGTTGTGTCAGGAACCATGTTGAGGTTAAGAGTGAGGAGGAAGTGATCCGAGGTGTGCAGTGGAGTAACCAGCACATGATCAGTGGAGCAGTGTCGTGTGTAAATAAGGTCCAGTTGGTTACATACAGCACGCAATGAAAATGACATGAATATGACAGCGGGCAAATGCATAAAGTGCAGCATAATTTTAAATCACTAGTTTAAAGTTTGCCAATCATGCGTCTCCAGTCAAGCAAAACTCTCCTCCCGTCCGCATTCAATTTGCATGGATCGACCGTCACGCAGAGAACACGCGATCATGCAGGATGCACACTTCACAAGATCTCAACTAGATTCACAAACCTGGTCTGCAAGGTTTGTGAAATTAAATGTTCATTAGTCATTCGAAGATTTGTTTAAATGATAAAAATGCGTATTTGCTGAATGCTGACGGCAAATGAGAAAGTATTATAATGTTTGCCTCTCTATTACTAATAATATTAAAGCAATCATTATAATACTTTTTTGTATTCAATTTAATTCCTTTGTTTAACAGTTCTATCTGATCATTAGATAGACTTCTATCCATATTAGACAGAACTGAACAATGACAGCGAACAAGAGGGAGAATGTGAGCGGTGTGCACTCAGGCGCTGCCATTCTCAGCGCCGTCAAAATAAAAGTCCCGCCACGAACACATCGGCCAAACAGAAAAACTTATCAGCCGATCCCGATATTTGAAAAATTCCAAATATCAGCCAATATATCGGCCTTGGCGATATATCAGTCGACCACTAATTGTGACACTAAAAATGTTGCAAACAAGAAAACTATCAAAGTAAAAAAAATTATAATAATGCAATTCAAATACAATTAAAATGTTAAATTCAGTTACAATACTAAATAAAAGGGCTCAAGGATCTATGGCTGTCTTTTTCTACCTGTCCCTCTATAGGTAGATCTGGCCTTTCATTAAGGCTGAGGTCAGGGATCTTGGTGACCACTGGGTTACACTATTCAACAGAGAACCAGTGCTTTTTGAGCAACATGACATAAGCAACTGATAATGTAGGAAACAGCAGACAACTGTACATAATCAATTGTATGAATGTACCGAAGCATTTGCTACTTGTTCATAAAGATGACAAATTGCTTTAATGATGAGCACAAGTGACTAGATGATGTGGAGGTTGAACATATAGTTTGAGAATTTCAGCTGTGATCTGAGAAATGTACCAAAGTGACTGAGAAAAACTGGAAGTAAAAGGTTTATAACCTTTTTATAACGTCCGCTCACTCCAGCCCTCCAGCCGTTCCTCACTCGCCGGCCATCCACTCACTCTAGCCCGCTGGCCATTCCTCACTCGCCAGCCGTTCCTTACTCTAGCCCGTCGGCCGTTCCTCACTCTAGCCCGACCGCTCCTCACTCAAGCCCGCCGGCTGTTCCTCACTCAAGCATGTCGGCCATTCCTCAATCTAGCCCGCCGGCCGTTCCTCACTCTAGCCCGCCAGCCAATCCTCACTCAAGCCCGCCGGCCGTTCCTCACTCTATCCCGCCAGCCGTCCGCTCACTCCAGTCCTCCAGCCATTCCTCACTCGCCAGCCGTTCCTTACTCTAGCCCGCCGGCCGTTCCTCACTCTAGCCCGACCGTTCCTCACTCAAGCCCTCCGGCCGTTCCTCACTCTATCCCGCCGGCCCTCCGCTCACTCCAGTCCTCCAGCCATTCCTCACTCGCCAGCCGTTCCTTACTCTAGCCCGCCGGCCGTTCCTCACTCTAGCCCGACCGTTCCTCACTCAAGCCCTCCGGCCGTTCCTCACTCTATCCCGCCGGCCATCCGCTCACTCCAGTCCTCCAGCCATTCCTCACTTGCCAGCCGTTCCTTACTCTAGCCCGCCGGCCGTTCCTCACTCTAGTCCGACCGTTCCTCACTCAAGCCCTCCGGCCGTTCCTCACTCAAGCCCTCCGGCCGTTCCTTACTCTAGCCCGCCGGCCGTTCCTCCCTCTAGCCCTCTGGCCGTTCCTCACTCTAGCCCGCCGGCTGATCCTCTAAGAAGGAACTCACTTACCCACTAAATTGGCCAAAAGACCCCCGGACCCCCGACGCCCCCCACTCCCAGCCATACCCCCATCCCACCAATCCACTATTTGTCTGCTTACCCACTAAATTGGCCAAAAGCCCCCCGGACCCCCGACGCCCCCCACTCCCAGCCATACCCCCATCCCACCAATCCACTATTTGTCTGCTTACCCACTAAATTCAATGGGATAGCTATTGTAGGTTAGTGGGATGATTGTCCACCAATCAATTAAACCGATCCCATACAATATATTGCAAGTGGGATATGGGTCGGGTTTAACAGATTGGTGGATAATAATCCCACTAACCTACTATATCCATCCCATTGAATACATTGCAAGTGGGATATGTGTCCACTTGCAATTTATTGTATGGGATCGGTATAATAGGTTAGTGCGATGATTCTATCCCCATCACCTAAGTTGATCTAATACAATAAACTGCAAGTAGGATGTATGTCCATGTGCAATTTATTGAATGGCATCGCTATAGTAGGTTCATGGGAGGATTGTCCACCAAGCTATTAAACCGATCTCATTGAATAAATTGCAATTGGGATGTATGTCCATTTGCAATTTATTGAATGGGGTCGCTATAGTGGGTTCATTGGATGATTCTATCCCCATCACCTAAGTTGATCCACTACAGTAAATTGCAATTGGGATGTATGTCCATTTGCAATTTATTGAATGGAATCACTATAAGAGGTTCGTGGGATGATTGTCCACCAATCTATTAAACCAGTCAATAAATGGGAAATGGACACCTATCCCACTTGCCATCTATTGAGTGGGATCTGTGCAGTAAATGGCTGTGTCCACGGTCGTACTATCTGGGGCCCATTAAATGAAATTAGAAATGGACATGTCCATTCCCAATGTATTCAATGGGCTCTAGATAGTGTTTTTTTGTACATTTGAAATCAAGGCCCATTCATGATAAAAATTATTTAACTGCACTCAGCAGGTCCCCCTGAATCCATAGCACCCAGTTTCATGCCAAAATCCCACCATGATTTCAGACAATGGAATAAATTGCAAGTGGGATCTCTATATCTCAGCTCTGGGAAAGGTTAGACAGCTAGAACTTGCATTCCTGTCTGAGTCTCAGTGCGCTCTATCAGAATCCAGAGTTTCAAGAAGAATGAAGAAACTTTTTTCCGAACGAAAAAAACTCAAGGTGTACGTAACCCCTTGGAGTTTTTTTCTGTGGAAAAAAAAACTCCAATCTTCTTAAAAGACTGAGACTAAGACAGGAATGTAAGTTTGGAGGCTCTAGAGCAGGGCTGTCCAAACTCGGTCCTGGAGGGCCGGTGTCCTGCAGAGTTTAGCTCCAACTTGCCTCAGCACACCTGGCTGGAAGTTTCTATGCCTAGTTTGCCTAAGCGCTTGATTAGCTGGTTCAGGTGTGTTTAATTAGGGTTGGAGCTAAACTCTGCAGAACACTGGCCCTCCAGGACCGAGTTTGGACAGCCCTGCTCTAGAGCCTTCCAGGGCTGAGATATGGAGATCCCACTTGCAATTTATGCCATTGTCTGAAATAGTGGTTTCGTGGACAGTGGAATTTTGGGATAAAACTGGGTGCTGTGGACTCAGGGGGACCTGCTGAGTGCAGTAAAATAATTTTTTATCATGAATGGACCTTTATTTAAAATGTCCAAATAAACACTATGTGGAGCCCATGCAATAAATCAGAATTGGGACAATCATCCCAATTCCAATGTATTCAGCAGGCTCCTCGTAGCAGTTCCGTGGACACACATAAATAATAGTGTCTAATTTGCCTAAAAATTATGTAGTATTGAATAGATCCCACCTGCAACTTATTTAACACTAGAACCGAATGTCTAAAGAACATTATTTCACTGTATTATACTACTGTCTTCACAAAGAAGTGTCTAGAGTCATGAAATGGTTATGTCTAGTCATTAACTATATTTTTGTCCTGTTGTTTTATGTTCAAGGCTTTTTTTTATGCAGGCTACACTAGTCACTTTTCATAACGGTCAATATTAAGCTAAACAAGCCTGCACTGACAACGAGAATTAGAAGGAAGTAAATATATATTTGGGTGGTGTAATAGGTTATCTTAATATATTGATTAATGACATTGTATTATAATAGCCTATGTTATTTAAATTACTAAAACAGCCTATAGACAATAATGAGCAATAATAATTCACCACATTGCGTAGGATGATGCGATGACAAATTCAGTCGCACAGCTTCACCTAATTAATTATTAATTTGTTTAGTTATATCATTTATAATTTGAATTATACAAGAAGAACACCAATAAACTTTGGGTAATCAAAAAAAAAGGTTTTATTCATTAGCCTACATCAGATCAGATTTTTTTTCTTCAGGAAACAGGCAGACTAGAATAAACAGAAGGGAACAATAAACGATAGACATGGCAAAACAAACATTTTATAATTAATCCAAATTTGGAACAATTATGAGTAACATTAGGATAAAACGTCTAAATATGATATATTGATCGCCGTCAGATGCTGAGCCGACAGGACGCTTTACTTATCTCCCCACCATCAGACTCTCCATCGCTCATGGTATTTAGTGCTTCTTATACCTCTTCAGCATTCATAAATCGCATTCTTTTATTAGTCTTGTCTTTATTTATGAAACTGATAACCGCTAATTCAGTGAGTGAAAGGCGTTGCCTAGCAATGTACTATGTTAAAACATAAGCAGCATGAAAATGACAGCTCGAACATACAGGCATTATATAGCGGGTAAATTTGACCCACGCTGACCGCTTATTATAGGTACAAATGCCCCGTTTTTAACAACAGGGGATTTTAAATCACACAATTTTAGTTAAAGACAGTGACTGGGAGACTTGAATGTTTTCTTAAAAATCTTTAATGTACGTTTTAAAAACAGCCATGGGTAAAATTTACCCAGTGGCAGTTCTAGTGTTAATGGGCCCTCTGTACAGGTCCCGTGGATGCGTGTCAATAAAGTGTATTTTTCATAAGTATGATTGATATTGTTGATGAAACCACCTCTTCTGTACTCAGGACACTCCACCGAACCCATTCATGCAACTTTTATGTCATAAAACATGATTTTTAATTTGTGTAAAAAAAACAATGTCAACGGAACCACTATGAAGGGCCTGCTGAATAAATTGGAAACGGGATATTTCTTTATGTTTGATTAAAAATAACATTCATATTGGGGCCAGGGCCTAGGGGCTTCGAATGCTTGACCGTAGGGCCCTCAAGTACAACTTGGAAAAGGGCCAAAGTCCTCAGAGTTTGGGAAGACCTTTAACAAAAATCTGCAAAAATATTCAATGAAAAATACAGACATGTGACGACCCCTTTTGTGACCTTTTGACCCTCGAACGAGGTCGTAGGACCGCCCGCTCGAGGGGGTCCCCTTGAGGCAAAGATTTCGAATTTGACTTGATCGGACCACTCCCAGTCGTTCCAGTGAAAACATCCCAATTCCAATTTATTCAGCAGGCTCCTCGTATCAGTTCCGTGGACACACATAAATAGTGTTTTTTCGTAAGTATGAGCGATATTGTTGATGAAACCACCTCTACTGTACTCTGCGCACTTAGTGGAATTCATTCATGTCAGTTTTATGTCATAATACTGTAAAATTTGCAAAAAAAAAAGGATGTAGTATTGAAAAGATCCCACCTGCAAATTATTTAATGGGCCTTCTGTACAGGGCCCGTGGACACATGTGAATAAAGTGCATTTTTCATAAGTATGAGCGATATTGTTGATGACCCCACCTTTACTGTACTCAGCACACTCATTGGAACCCATTCATGTCAGTTTCATGTCATATTAGTGTCTAATTTGCATAAAAATTATTTAGAATTGAAAAGATCCCACCTGCAACTTATTTAATGGGCCCCCTGTACAGGTCCCGTGGACGCGTGTCAATAAAGTGTATTTTTCATAAGTATGAGCGACATTGTTGATGAAACCACTTGTACTGTACTCAGGACACTTAACAGAACCCATTCATGCAAATGTTATGTCATAAAAAAAAAATGTGTCCACGGAACCACTATGAAGGGCCCGCTGAACAAATTGGAAATGGGATGTTTCTTTATGTTTGATTAAAAATAACATTCATATTGGGGCCAGGGCCTAGGGGCTTCGAATGCTTGACCTTGGGGCCCTCACGTGGATGTGGAAAAGGGCCAAAGTCCTGAGCGTTTGAGAATACCTTTAAAAAAAATCATCAAAAACATTCAGGGAAAAATACAAACATGTGCTCGCCCCTTTTCTGACCTTTGGACCCCCAAAGGAGGTCGTAGGGTCACCAAACTTTTCTGCCCGATCGATGGGGCCCCCCTTGAGACAAAGATTTCAAATTCGGCTTGATTGGACCCTTCCGAGCTGTGTCCGTGAACACACTACAGTAAGCCCATTCAAATAAATTGAAAGAGGGATTTTTTGGAAGGTACCAGGGGGCCCAAATCGCACACATGTGTTGTTGTGTCAGGAGCCCCGGAGCGACGTGCCGAAAGGACCTAATTTTTCATCCATTTCTCTGTCTGCCATTGAAGTCAATGAGAGAGACCCAAAAACAGGCCAACTAATTGTGTAGCGGTTTGGCGGACACGCAGTCCCTTTTTTGACCTTTTGACCCCTAAAGGAGGGCGTAGGGTCACCAAACTTTCCCGCCCACACGAGGGGCCCCTGATGATAAACAAATGGTGCGCTCGGGTCAATCTGAGCTTTTGGAGCCGTGTCCACGAACCCAGTATGGCAAACCATTTCAAATAAAATGGAAGTGGGATACTTTCAGAAATAGAAAGGTCCCAGCAGTCCCAAATTCGACAGGGGTGTTCGTGGGACTCCCGGAGCGTCCTGCACAGAGCGGCAGTTGAATGGAGCAACTTTGCGTTGGGCGTCATAAAACGGCCAGGGGAGGCACTGGTGAACGTCCGCAGGTCAAGGATACCTACCCCCTGCAAAAGGAATGTGTGGGGTTGCATTTGGTAAATATAGTGGGTCCGTGGGATGGGGAGGAGTGGTAGAGAGGGGGTCAAGAGGTCAATCTGTCACTTTGGTGGGTAAGCAGACAAATCGAGTGTTCGTGGGACAGGCGTCGAGGGGCCAATCCGCAACTATAGCGGGGAAGCGGGCAAATAGTGGGTTCGTGGGACAAGGCCCTCACTTTCAGGGACCCTAGGCGCCCGGTAGGAAGACGGACGAATAGTAGTCTGCCGGGACGTAAGGGCCCCCGTGTAAGAGCCCCGTCCATTCACCCAAAGGGGGAATAGACACATAGCAGGGTTTCAGACGCGTACTCCCCCTTTCACCCCCAAAATACATTAGAAGTGGACATTTAAAGGGTCATCCAAATTCACCCTACGATCCCTTACACACTTTACGCAACATTTGGCAATTTATTTGAATGGGAATTTGTCCACAAACCCGCTATACGTACGTACTTACTCAAGCCCGCCGGCCGTTCCTCACTCAAGCCCGCCATGTGTGATGCTGTGTGTTTCGTTGTGAAAGTGAAACTACTTTGTTTGGCCTTCCAAAAGAGGACACAACTAGAAATCAGTGGTTAAGTTGTACGTTTTCATATTTAAAGAATTTGCCACTGATGATTTAAACACGAATTTTGAGCAGTGTAGAGTAGTGCTTGTTGTTTGTCATTTCTCTGATCACAAATGCAGACATGGTTTTATGTTTACGCGGCGCGATACGCAACACAACGCGTAAAAAGACATTATAATATAAGTCTTTATAATCAGTAATTATGTCCCCACTGGATGCTACAAATGCCTCGTTTATAATGGGTTTTATTGGTGTTGTCTCGTTGAGCCGGGACACGGCATCACAGTATGATAAGTAAGAAAGAAAGAGTAAGGTTTAGAGAGTGTTTTCAAGGCTGGATCTGTCAGACCAGAGGGTTTTTTTCTCTTTGTCTACAAAAAAAGACATCATCACTTGTGATGTGGTCAAAGTCCTCAGGCAGGACTCCAGCACAAAGACATGATGCTGAGACAGAATGAACCACTCATTGACCCGGATTTTACAATTGCACAACTTACAGTATTTGAATGAACTGTAACATGCTATTCATTTAGAGTTTGACCTTTCTGGCCTTTGTAGTTGGACTGCAGTATTTTTGCAGAATCCAAGTGCTGAATATATACAAACATTCAGTACTATTCAATATTCAGCACACTACTATTCTTGCAGTACATATAGCAGGCCTATACAATATTTTCACCTTACTCAATTACTTTACTTTTTTACAGAATTGCAAAATTGTTTACTCAATACAATATACTTTTTTTCTGTAATGTTCTGGATGTTGTGTTCTCCATTTTTCTCTGTAGTGTCTAATGAATGCTCTGCAGTGTTTATTTGATTGACTCATGTGTGTGTGTGATCTGAGAGCACCGTTTGATTTTGAGGGCAAGTGAAATGGTTTTGCAGTGATGGTTTGATTTTGATGGAAGAGTAAGAGGTTTCGTGAATTTAGTTTGAGTATTTGGATTTGTGTTTAAGGTTTTGAGAAAATGAGTGATGGGTTTCAAGAAATGTGTTTTAGCAATTCAGAAAAACTGTAATACAGATGATGCCAATGTATTTTTTGATGAGTCCGCAATGTTAGCAATAATAACATTACCTGCTTGACGGGTAGTAATGTCTACAATGGACGCGACCACAACAGCTTGACGTTGTCTAATTTGGCACGGTCTCCCTGCTGCACTAATAGTAGTAAGGCTGTGTATATTTGTCCTTACAAGTACAATTTTAGCTGCATTATTTGTGTCCCCTTCAAAAATTGCTAGAGAAATTTTGTTTATTGTCCCCCCCTACTGTTAGATGAAATTTACGCCCCTGCCTCCAGTCCTATATATATTTTACTTGATCAGTATTTTTTTCTTGGTTTCCACTAAAACATATCAAACCATCCATAAAACAAAATAAATTTACCTGAGAAAACCATTTGGATTTTGTTTGTGCAGTGTTAGCATTCTTCTGTTCTTTATTTTCTGATTTATTTCTACACGTTATGTGCTCTTTTCTTTCGATGATTTGGTGATTTTTTTGTCCATATAGTGCTGGTCTTCAACAGTTACTGAGGATTTGTTCTCAATATGGTTCAGATTTTGATATTAAATATAATGCCAAAAAGAGTAATATTCTGATTGTTAGGAGTAGGGGGGGGACAGAAAACTGACATTTCCTGACTTCTCTCTGTCTGAGAGTGTCCTTAAGGTATGTAATGAGGTTAAATACTTAGGGCATTATATAACTGATGACCTGTCTGATGATAGGGATATTTACAGACAGTTTTGTACGCTGTATGCCCAGGCCAATATGTTGATTCGCAAATTTGGCATGTGCTCAGGATCTGTGAAGACTACACTTTTTAAAGCATACTGTACCCCTATGTATACTGGCCATTTGTGGCGGCATTACAGAAAGAGCAGCATGCAGAGACTTAATGTAGCTTATAATGATGGTATGCGATTACTGCTTAAGGTGCCAAGATGGAGCAGCGCAAGCCAAATGTTTGTCAGTGCTGTGTTGCGTAATCTCATGTACAGATGTATGTGTAGATTATCAGAATCTGTAAACAGTATAATTTTAACACTGACGAACTTGGCACTAAGGCCAGTCAGGCTTTTTTCAAATATGTGTAATCATTGGCGTTTTAGTACACATGTAAATATGTATGTAAATGAGTGTGTCCTTAATAAAGTTTGATGATTTCCCCTCTCATAATCATGTCATGTACATTTTAACACGATTCACATTCTCCTCCATCTCCGGCTCTGTTCTGGGTCCGTCCCCTTCCTGTCATCCATCACTTTACAGTAAAAATGACTCCGCACATGCACACAAGAATAATCTCACTGACATTCATGGCTTTTCTCCAGCATATGCTAAAAGGGTGATTATACAAACCCAGTCAAATCTCAGATTTACTGTAACATTTGATTGTGGCATTTAAAAAGACAATCTGTGACACTTACCATGCATATTGTTTCTTATTGACTTACCCAGAGGAGATTATTGTGTTGTGTTTGGTAATTATTCGTTCTTATTATATGTCATGTGGTGAAGTGCTCTATGCAGGAAGTTCCAGATCCTAATAAATCATTTTTTTTGTTTGTTTGTTTGTTTTTATGTGTGTGTAATATGATTATGATTATAAATGATGAATGAAAAAAAAGCACACAGGTCTGGTCGCAGTCTTTAAGTAACTTGTACATTTTAACACGATTCACATTCTCCTCCATCTCCGGCTCTGTTCTGGGTCCGTCCCCTTCCTGTCATCCATCACTTTACAGTAAAAATGACTCCGCACATGCACACAAGAATAATCTCACTGACATTCATGGCTTTTCTCCAGCATATGCTAAAAGGGTGATTATACAAACCCAGTCAAATCTCAGATTTACTGTAACATTTGATTGTGGCATTTAAAAAGACAATCTGTGACACTTACCATGCATATTGTTTCTTATTGACTTACCCAGAGGAGATTATTGTGTTGTGTTTGGTAATTATTCGTTCTTATTATATGTCATGTGGTGAAGTGCTCTATGCAGGAAGTTCCAGATCCTAATAAATCATTTTTTTTTGTTTGTTTGTTTGTTTGTTTGTTTTTATGTGTGTGTAATATGATTATGATTATAAATGATGAATGAAAAAAAAGCACACAGGTCTGGTCGCAGTCTTTAAGTAACCATTTCTCTCTCTCTATTTGTACAGATACATGTGGTGCAATATTAAGAATCGAATGAGATGATTCGGCCTCCAGAAAATGTCTCCATCTGCTGGCTGATCTGAGTAAAACAGGGCTTTCAGTCTTTCAGCGCACGTCCTGATAGATGTGTTCCTAGGTCAGCAGTTCAGCGGATGGAGATTATTAGGAGGCCATGATTGACAAGGGCCAGCGGAGGGAATCTGACCAGGACAGCGGGATGCATCTTACTCTTTACGAGAAGTGTCATGGGAGTTTTAGTGACCACAGAGAGTCTGGACCTCGGTTTAACGTCTCAGAGCTGGCCTCACTAACACCGCTTCCAGCAGAAGGAGGTCTCCCATCCAGAGTCTGATCAGGCTTAACCCTGCTTAGCCTCAGTGGGCAAGCAGTCTTGGTCCATAGGGTCATATGGCTATGTAATTCAATCAATGAAAAAAGTGCTACATTTTTTGTCTTTAAGGGAAGTCATATAAAATATGAATTCAGACTGAATGATTTTGCTCAGCTGTTTATGATGAAGAATGAAGATGTTTGAAAGTACTGGAAATTGGAATTATTAAATATCAACACCATGAATGATTAAATTATAATGTAACATTTAAAACTCCAAAAACAACCCACAAATCTGTGTAGATAAATTTGTAGTTCACGTTTATCCAACAACAACAATAAAACAAGAATACTACAGTTCCGATGGAATAAATGGATGCTCAGATAAACATGCATGTTCAATTCTCAAAGGAAATGATTTATTCTACTCATGAGTTCAGAATTTAGTCAACATTAGCTGACAGTTAATAAACAACCCAGTTTGATGGGTGAAACTGCATAACCCTGCATGCTGGCTAAGCTTAACTCAGTCTGTGCTTTGCCCAGTTCATCAAGCATTAAGTTGTCAGTAGGGATATTTTTTTACCCAGAAATTTTTAGACTGTGTGTTTGAATCAATGCGATGAACAGAAATGGAAAGCTGCGAGCTGAGAATAGAAACATGTGCTTTACATCAGTGGTTTTCAATCCTGCTCCTGAGAAGCTCTGCACATGTTGTATGTCTTCCTAATTTAACACACTTGATTTATCATTGGCTCATGAAAGAGAACTGAGCAAAGTGTGCCAGATAAGAAACAAGTGCTGTGGGAGCCCAGGTCCGTGGATTAAAAAACTGCTTCATACCACACTTCAGTACTTCATCCTCATGTTTAAAAATCATCCTCCGAATCCCCAGAGCCTTTCAAACCTGTTCTGCATCTTTCTTTTTTAACTTTCCTTTCACTTTCATTTGAAAGGCCTTTGTGCTTTTCTTAAGCCTAATAGTGAAACTGACTTGAATATTAGAAGAACATTTCAAGACATTAGATGAGATATCTCTAGCTCTACACTATATACACACCTATGATGAAAATTACAGGCCTCTCTCATCTTTTTAAGTGGGAGAACTTGCACAATTGGTGGCTGACTAAATACTTTTTTGCCCCACTGTACCTCGTACAAACACGTAAACCGCTAAATTAACCACCATAGTACGATGCATTGTGGAAACAAACTAGAATGTTTCCCGATCGTAGTCACATCCCTGTTATTTGAATCACATTAGTTCAAAATTATAGGGTCATTGTTAACAGGCACGTTATTCACTTATTATTTTTGAAGGGGCACAAGTGAAGGGGGGGTGTAGGGGGGTCATCATGCCTGTCATGTGACACACAGTAATAGGCTTATTTTTTATTTCAATTTCAACCATGTTAACTATATCATGAAATATCTAATTTCTCTAATACTGTGTAACGGGGAGAACAAGACAAGAGACGTGCGGATCCATATGCATGCTTTTATTCAAATACAGGCAGGGTCGAAACACCAGCAAACAGGTATGGCACAGGCGAGACAAAAGAATAATCCAAGGACAGACTTGATCAGGCTCCGGCGAACAATATCCAATAGGGCAAAGCAAACGGGTAATCCAACAGACAAACAATAATCCATGCGAGGTGCAAACAGAGTCCAAACAACAAGACGAGAGAGAATTCCAAGACGGGCAGAAGATCAGTAAACAGGCAACTAGTGATGTTAGGTTCTTGAACGAATCGTTCTTTTGAGCCGGTTCTCAGGAAGTAACCGGTCGAGCCGGTTCACAAATCAAACTGAATCGAATTTTAGTTCCGGGTTGATGATGCAGGACGCGCAGCCGAAGTTGCACGTCCAACTCAAAAAGAACTGAATGAGCCGGTTCAACCAACTGTCCAAATTTGCAGAGGATTACCGAAGATTCTGAGAGTGAGTTGACGATACAGTGCAAGCCAGGCGCGTACTGGAAATATGCTTGTTTATTATGACTGTTATTGATTTACATTTTATTAAAACCTGCAAAAACCTTTCTGTCGAGTGATGTAAATAAATTTTACAATAGTTTATTGTGCATGCATATTATATTTAAAGTTGCTTAAGCGAAATCAAGGAGTTTATAAGACTGGTTTATTCATTCTTTATACTGTAGACGTGTAGAACATATCCGCGTTTGTGCATCAGTGTCTGTAATGTGTGCTGTAGGTGCGAAACTTTTAGGAATCTTATCCAAGTTGTAGATTAGTCAATATTGCTCAGTCAGTCATACCTGACATAAAGGATCCGCGAATGAAACTGACCACAAACACCATTAACTTAAGTGAATTATATGGCAATAATCAGCAATATGCTTTCACACAAATAACTTTATTTTTGAATGTTTCAATACGTGTTGACACAAATGACTTATTTGAATTTTTCATTGATACAACATGGCACTGAGTTGTTAGAAAAGAAATGCGTAGAGACGTTATTGCTTGATGATGTCAGGAACCGATGAATCGACTTTTTGAACCAGTTCAATGAGCCGATCTGTCTGAAAAGAACCGGTTCGCAGAAATGAATCAGACACTGCATCACTACAAGCAACAGAGCAACACGACTTGACGTGACTAGACTCAGACTGTTTTCATTGATACAACATGGCACTGAGTTGTTAGAAAAGAAATGCGTAGAGACGTTATTGCTTGATGATGTCAGGAACCGATGAATCGACTTTTTGAACCGGTTCAATGAGCCGATCTGTCTGAAAAGAACCGGTTCGCAGAAATGAATCAGACACTGCATCACTACAAGCAACAGAGCAACACGACGTGACGTGACTAGACTCAGACTGTCAACTCAAACGGGATACTAGGACTGGAAACTGGTTCCATAGAGGTGCACCATAAGCGCTAAACAATACTCAGCAGTTTGAGAAGGATCTGAGTGGGTGTAATATAGTGTGTGTGTGTGATTGACTGCAGGTGAGTCCAATCAGTGCAGTGTAACATGGGAAATGTAGTCCAGGGTAACGTGTAACAGTCTGTGTGGTGTGAAAGTCAATATAATGAAAGGGCGACCTCTGGTAGCAATCGGAGCAGTAGTTGCATTTTGCACCTTTATAGATCATGTTAGTTGATCTATAACTGGCAATGGGCAAAGTAGCCTAATGTTAATGTAATTTATTAATTATGTGTAAAACCCATCTTTTTACCTGAAGGGTTAGTTCACCCAAAAATGAAAATTCTGTCATTAATTACTCACCCTCATGTCGTTCCAAACCTGAGAGGTGCAATAAGCGCTAAACAATACTCAGCAGTTTGAGAAGGATCTGAGTGGGTGTAATATAGTGTGTGTGTGTGTGATTGACTGCAGGTGAGTCCAATCAGTGCAGTGTAACATGGGAAATGTAGTCCAGGGTAACGTGTAACAGTCTGTGTGGTGGGAAAGTCAATATAATGAAAGGGCGACCTCTGGTAGCAATCGGACGGAAGGCCACAGACCGGATTCGTGACACACTGTATGTATAAGTAGTTGCATTTTGCACCTTTATAGATCATGTTAGTTGATCTATAACTGGCAATCAAACGGGATACTAGGACTGGAAACTGGTTCCATAGAGGTGCACCATAAGCGCTAAACAATACTCAGCAGTTTGAGAAGGATCTGAGTGGGTGTAATATATAGTGTGTGTGTGTGATTGACTGCAGGTGAGTCCAATCAGTGCAGTGTAACATGGGAAATGTAGTCCAGGGTAACGTGTAACAGTCTGTGTGGTGTGAAAGTCAATATAATGAAAGGGCGACCTCTGGTAGCAATCGGAGCAGTAGTTGCATTTTGCACCTTTATAGATCATGTTAGTTGATCTATAACTGGCAATGGGCAAAGTAGCCTAATGTTAATGTAATTTATTAATTATGTGTAAAACCCATCTTTTTACCTGAAGGGTTAGTTCACCCAAAAATGAAAATTCTGTCATTAATTACTCACCCTCATGTCGTTCCAAACCTGTAAAACCTTCGATCATCTTCGGAACACAAATGATGATATTTTTGATAAAATCTGAGAGCTCTCTGACCCTCCATAGACAGCAACACAACTGCTATGTTCCCAGGTTCAGAAACGCAGCAAGGACATCGGTAAAATTGTCCATGTGACATCAGGTGTTCAACCGTAATTTTACAAAGCTACGAGAATACTTTTTTTGCACAAAGAAAACAAAAAACATGACTTTATTCAACAATTCTTCTCCTCCTCATCCTATCTGCAGCGTGGAGAGTATCACAACACATGCGCTTGCTTCCGCTTCATGTAAACGACACATGTGTGTTAGCGTAAGCAACAAAAAACTATTTTTCTTACTGCTGAAAATGAGATCAGTACTGTAAAATTAATTTTCTCTAAGGTATATGAGTATGAGTATGTTGAATTGTTAGGTCAACTTTAAAACACATGTAATCGCCTTATTTGTTTTATACCAATGTTATTTGCGAGGTATAATTACATTTGAGTTAATAAATGTCTGTAAGAACTTTGGGTGGGCTATATTTTTGTCATTTTATTAAGTTAATACTTCAGCTAGAGATTATGTACGTTGTGCAGTTGTGGCAACTTATTGAATTGTGTTAATTGGTTGCATTAGTAATGGCATTAATTCTCGCTACATGAGATACCTGTCTATGATGCAATGCCCTGTTATACTGCATTTCTTTAAAAAAATATATTATGGTTTTTATAGCCGTGGCATCATTATGAAGGCATTAAAAGGTGGGATTAATTCATGTAGGACACCACTGAAGGCCTAGGTGTGAAATGCACGGCCCGCCACTGTTCATATCGGAGTTGTGTTATACAGTGCACACAAAGAGTATTACTTTGATTTAACATGTATAATTAGTAAGTGACTACCAATAAAGGTGTCTCTTTTGATAATTGATGATAATAGTGTTCTGTTCTCGTCCAAGTTCTTCATGGCTACAGTAGCGGCACACAAATAGTAATCAGTATAGTCCACAGCGCCCTCTGCTGGTCAAAGTAATCACAATCATACGACTGCCAGCCGGCTATATGGACTCTGTGCACAAGCGTTTGCAATGAACTTCTGCTGTCACCAGAAGTCGGAATATCAGTTTCCAGTTTGCATTCGCGTCACCCAAAATGTCAGTATTTACTAGATGTCTCCAAGATCTACCTAAAGTCAGCGATGGCCATCGAATCGATGATGAAGTAATGTTCATGAAGTGAAGTGAAGTGAAGTAACGTGTGGCCAAGTATGGTGATCCGTACCCAGAATTTGTGCTCTGCATTTAACCCATCCAAGTGGACACACACACACACACACACACACACACACACACACACACACACACACACACACACGGAGCAGTGGGCAGCCATATTGCTGTGACGCCCAGGGAGCAGTTGGGGGTTCGATGCCTTACTCAAGGGTTTCACCTCAGTCGTGGTATTGAGGGTGGAAGAGAGAGCTGGTTATTCACTCCCTCCACCTACAATCCCTGCCGGTACCGAGACCTTCGGGTTTGTAAGGTCCATGAATTGTTCCAACGGAGGTATCCATTGGTGGATGAAGGTTTCCTTCGTGTTCTGTCTTTTCAGCGCGCAAACTTATTAAATTTAGGTGACACACACACACACACACACACACACACACACACACACACACACACACACACGGAGCAGTGGGCAGCCATATTGCTGTGACGCCCAGGGAGCAGTTGGGGGTTCGATGCCTTACTCAAGGGTTTCACCTCAGTCGTGGTATTGAGGGTGGAAGAGAGTGCTGGTTATTCACTCCCTCCACCTACAATCCCTGCCGGTACCGAGACCTTCGGGTTTGTAAGGTCCATGAATTGTTCCAACGGAGGTATCCATTGGTGGATGAAGGTTTCCTTCGTGTTCTGTCTTTTCAGCGCGCAAACTTATTAAATTTAGGTTAAATTAAAATCTGACTCCATTTTATTGTCTAATCTGATCTCGCATTTGGGTTACAATGTCAATTATTAATGATCATTCATAGGATAATTTATCTAGACATCTGATTATTCTATTTATTCTTTAATATTATTGTTCTCGTTCATTCGGGTGCTCATGTCACTCAAAGATATCGCTTCTGCCGTTAGCGTACCTTACGGTTTTCCCATGTACACTTAGCTAGAGTAACATTACAATAAACAGAAGTCATGGCTCACCCTATTTAGGTTGGTCGGACAACATCCAGTTGACCTAAATGAAAATTCCCTATAAGCCCTTACAATCTAAGTACACTTGTACTAATACCAAGTGTTAGCCGGATCTCTAGAGATACAGTTGGTGTGCCCTATGCTCCATCTCAACTGAATTTTAGTCTGTTATTAACCTGACACAGAAAATGTGGTAACAAGGATACAACATAATCTACTAGAGTCAATAATTACAGAGTAAATCAGAATAAAATCAAATGTAACAATTTATTATGATCATTCATAGGATAATTTATCTAGACATCTGATTATTCTATTTATTCTTTAATATTATTGTTCTCGTTCATTCGGGTGCTCATGTCACTCAAAGATATCGCTTCTGCCGTTAGCGTACCTTACGGTTTTCCCATGTACACTTAGCTAGAGTAACATTACAATAAACAGAAGTCATGGCTCACCCTATTTAGGTTGGTCGGACAACATCCAGTTGACCTAAATGAAAATTCCCTATAAGCCCTTACAATCTAAGTACACTTGTACTAATACCAAGTGTTAGCCGGATCTCTAGAGATACAGTTGGTGTGCCCTATGCTCCATCTCAACTGAATTTTAGTCTGTTATTAACCTGACACAGAAAATGTGGTAACAAGGATACAACATAATCTACTAGAGTCAATAATTACAGAGTAAATCAGAATAAAATCAAATGTAACAATTTATTATCAGTCAGGTAAATATGTATTATGCCAATTACATAGCCAATTCAGATATATCAAATCATACCAACACAAAACATACAATTCTCAAAGATAAATCTAAGAGTAAAAGATGCATGCCTGACTTTAGAAAAATACATAGTGTGGCATGTAGAGACGCACACCACACTACGGGCTTCTGGCTACAGAATCGCCCTGATCTTCTTGCAAGATTTTCTTACTCAGTACTCAGCCCAAGACCAACATCCCCCAAAATGGAGACAGGAACTAACAATTGGAAGTTGTATTGATCGAGTTAACACCTTTTGAGACAAAAGGTAATTTTACATGAAAAGCACTAGGAAATGACACATCCTCTATAGTGAGCAAAATATCTCTAAACTCTTAGGATATGTATTACCTTTTAGTTTCTTGTAAGAATGAGACCATTGTGCCAGACTCACAGAGACAATTCAAATGATACCAAATATGACTGTAAATATCACCTGCATTCATGTAGAACATTATATTATACTATTGACCATTCTGAGTGAGCTGAATGAAGGGAAGGATGGGTGAGGATGGTAATCGATCATGACATACTCATAGATCGATTACAAAACTATACAGGTATTCAAGGGCAGGCTTTAAGATGGTTTAGATCCTACCTGTCCGATCGCTACTACATTGTTCATTTAAATGGGGATATATCACGGTAATGAATATGCACGATATTGTTATTGTTATTGTGGGCACTTCTAAATACCGTGAATAATTATATATTATAAATTATTCCGAATTTTGAATGCATTTTAAGAATACTTTACCCATCAACTGGTCAAAATGCGCAACAGCGCTGTATGCTGCGTGAAAGACGCATGCGCACTCTGATGTAAACAAGCGCGGACGAGAAGCACACGGCGGAACATGTGAGCGATGCTCTGGAGGAAAGCGCACTTTCACTCTCTGACAGCAGATGGCGCTAAACTGCAGAAATAATAATAATAATAATAACAATAACAATAATAATTCATTTAAATGCAGCCGTTACCCCGGAAACCCTGTTAACAAAGCAGCTGCACTACTTTCTGTTTCTGAAAGGTGTTTAAATGATTTAAACAGTTATACTGTATTATGACAGCACATTTTAAAACTAAATTTCAATATCGTGATAATACTGTATACCGTGATAAAAGCATTAGCAATTAATCGCAACATGAAAATTTGATACCGGCATATCCCTAGTCTCTATTTGTTTCTCTGTTTTTGCCACGGTAGGATTTACACAAGCTTCAGTCTGGATCCAGAACACCTGAGAAGAGATGATGCAACTCCTCAGAGGACCTCAGATGATGCCAACCCTGAAACAACTTACAGAACTACCACATTTTGCTATAAGTTTGATTGCATCATATAATAATTGCTGTAAATAGTGTTCATCGTCTGCTTGATTACATCTTTAATTGATTTTTCTGCCATATGTACATTAACTGACAGTCACCACTGATAAGCTACCACTAAATATTGTAGAAACTTTACTTGCTGTAAAGTTGCTTTGCAACGATTTGTATCATGAAAAGCGCTATACAAATAAACTTGAATTGAATTGAGGGGAAGGAAGGGGATGAGTAGGAACTAATGCATATGAGAGAGAGGCATTTTCCTGCACTACTCACCGGTCTCGAGTCCCACGGAGGAGCTCCGGAAGGATAAAAGGAGGAGTGACGACAGTGTTGGAGGAGAGAGGACCAGGCCTGGCCTGGACTTTATTTTGTGTTTTGTGTGCGGCAGTCATCCGTGAGGGGCTGCCGCTTTACTTTCATTTTGGTGTTTGTTTATTTTATTAAACTGTTTAAATGTCTGCCGGTTCCCGCCTCCTTCTTCCCGACCTACGAATGTTGTTACATTGGTGCCGAAACCCGGGAGGAAGGAGGGACACGCTGTCAGAGAGCCCTCGCTGCTGAGGGAGATCGCGGTGCTGAGGAGATCGGGCAGCAGGAAAAAGCGGAGAGATGAGATGGCCGGTGGCTGCCCGAGGCGGTGTATGTAAGACGAGGTGGGACGGAGAGCTCGCTGCCGCGCTCCTGGGTCGAGGCTGCCCTCAACAGGAGGAGCCATCACCGTCCACCAAAGATGTCCAGTACCATCGCATGGCACCGCGAATGAGAGCCTCTCAGCCAGTTGAGGATCAAGCGGCAGTGTGTCCGGGAACCGGACCGATAATTTTTTTTTCTTTTCTTCTCTCCCCTCTCTCGTATCTGTCTCTCCTCATCCTTCCGTCTCTTTTCTCTCGCCTCGTCTGTCTGTCCTTACCCCCAGGTACGCCACGGCCGCTGTGATTGGCTCCCTCGGAGGGGGGAGGGGAGTAGAGCGCAGTCTCGGGAGTACCCCCCGGCCTGCGAGGGGGGTATGTGACGAGTGGGGGCGGGGCCGAGAGCCGTGGGAACGGAGTGAGGCCGGTGGAGTAATTGATAATGAGTGACACCTGCACCACTCACCGGTCTCGAGTCCCACGGAGGAGCTCCGGAAGGATAAAAGGAGGAGTGACAACAGTGTTGGAGGAGAGAGGACCAGGCCTGGACTTTATTTTGTGTTTTGTGTGTGGCAGTCGTCCACGAGGGGCTGCCACTTTACTTTCATTTTGGTGTTTGTTTATTTTATGAAATTGTTTAAATGTCTGCCGGTTCCCGCCTCCTTCTTCCCGACCTACGAATGTTGTTACATCTGTATTTGAATACACTTTGTGTGTATTGTCCATCTCAGAAGATCAAAGTGTCTGAGGTTCTGTAACTCTTACAGGTTACAAGCCCGACTCTCTATCCATTAGGCCACGACTGCCCCCAATAGTGACATTTTGCTGTAAAACGAGGACATTTCCGGAGACGGCTCCATTCGGGGGCAGGACACCAAAAACTGGGACGTCTGGTCACCCTATTATTAGTTGAGTGAACTAGTGTATTTTCCCCCAGAACTTAAATGAAAATGAAAATGTGTCAAATCAATTCAATAACAATATCGCATACAACATCACTCACAACATCGTGAGAACTCTTGAAGACCGTTGAGATGGAAGACATTTGTCAGCCTTCTTGGTGAGCTTCTCCACAAAGCTTGGAAATGTTCTCAATCTACAAATTTGGTAAGTAAATATTTGTATTTATTTGTTTAATATCTTTAAAATGATGTATGTTTTCTAAGAAAAGTACAAGTATGGTTTAAAGCATCGTATTTTCTAGTTAAATGTATACCAGTGTTAGTTTCGTGGCCCTCTGAAGCCTCAAAATACACACAGCTCCACAGTATCTTCAACATAAATATTATAATAAATATCCTCCCATAAAAATACAGATTGGTATGCAAGTTATTATTTGTGTAACGTGAAGGAGTCTTATTACAATTGAAGTGTGGATCCAAATGCAGGCTTTATTCATAAAACATAGTCAGACAGGCAAGGTCCAGTACCAGCAAACAGTTGCACACAAAATGTAATGTCAAAAACAGGCAAAGGTCAGGGCAGGCAGCAAATGATCACAAAACATATAAACAGTCCAAGATCAAAACACACAAAGGCAAAGCAAGGCAAGGCAAGACACGACAAGACAAGGAAACACAGAAGACCAGAAACGTTACAGGCTATACAATAATCAGTGATGTGTGTGTGTGTGTGTGTGTGTGAGTGCAATCTTTACAGTCTTAATGTGAGACCACTGTGAACTGATGATGAGATCTGATGAGAACAGGCAAAGGATTATGGCAAATGGAGTCCAGGGTGAATGGCAAAGAGTTCACAGACGGCCTCCATAGCCGTGACAGGACAGGCAGAGAGTTCACAGATGGCATCCATAGCCTTGACAGGACAGGAAGAGGGGTCACAAACGCCCTCCATAGCCGTGACAGGACAGGAAGAGGGTTCACAGATGCAATCCATAGCCATGACAGGACAGGCAGAGCGTTCACGGACGGCCTCCATAGCCGTGACAGGACAGGCAGAGAGTTCATAAGTGGATACCACTGACACCTCTGGAGGTTCTGCAGTGGATGCCGCCACCTCTGGAGGTTCTACAGCCGTACCATCAGGAAACAGGGAGAGTTCATTAGTATCCTCCTTAAGACAGGTACAGAGTTCAGCAATGGTTCCTTCGACCACGACATGACAGGCTGAAAGTGTATTGCTGGGCGCCACCACCACGCAAGGAGCTGAAGCGAGCACCGCCGCCTCGGGAGGTCCTGCAGCATACGCCGCCACCTCTGGAGAAACTGCAGCAGACACCATTGCTTCGGGGAACACAACAGCGAGCGCCACTACCTCAGGAGGTTCTGCAGCATCAGCCGCCACCTCCGGAGACACCATAGTGAATGCCGCCACCTTGGGAGGTTCTGTGGTGGTGTATGCAGCCCAAACACACCAAAAAGCGATCCCCATCATGGGAAGCACTTCAGACAGGGGAATCAGTTCAGGAACAGGAGGGCTAGAGTGAGTGGGTTTGGGGATACCAGCTGCACATGCAGACACCAGCGGTGCACCCCTCACACTGGATACCAGACTGGGAGACCGAAGGACTGACCTTGATAATCTGGGTGCAACAGACAGGACGTGACGTGACTCTGGATGAACTGCTGAGATGTGGCAAGACTCTGGACGAACAGCTGAGACGTGGCGAGGCTCTGGGAGATCAGCTGAGACGTGACGAGGCTCTGGCAGATCAGCTGAGATGTGACAGTTCAGGAACAGGAGGGCTAGAGTGAGTGGGTTTGGGGATACCAGCTGCACATGCAGACACCAGCGGTGCACCCCTCACACTGGATACCAGACTGGGAGACCGAAGGACTGACCTTGATAATCTGGGTGCAACAGACAGGACGTGACGTGACTCTGGATGAACTGCTGAGACGTGACGAGGCTCTGTCAGATCAGCTGAGATGTGACAAGACTCTGGAAGATCAGTTGAGACTGGCCTGGACTCATGACGAGCAGCTGTGACTTGACTTGACTCATGAAGACCAAGACAAGTACTTTTACTCTACTCACACTACATTGTTTGGAAGGTAATGGTGCTTTTACTTGAGAATATTTTTTCAGTACTCTTTCCACCACTGTCAAAGTGAGAGGGGCACGTGCCAAGATAATATTTTTTATATTTCATACAATCACACCGGCGTGATTAGACGGTGCAGTGAGGCACAGCATCAGCTGCTAAATTCAAATCTGCGTTCGTTCGCTGGTTGGCGCTGAGCCAGAGAAAGACGTGTTTTTACAGTGCTGCACATTATAACCAATCACACACGATTCTGTTGAGTTTATAAATGCAATGGCCAATCAGAGGCGTTCAGATGAGTCATCGCTGAAATGCCGGTGTTTTGTTCACTCGCTCGCTAGGAATTCTGCTCTCTGACAATTCTCTCATCAGAAACAACGAAGTGCAGATGTGCGTACGATGTGAGTAGGATATTCATTTCACAGTTTAAACATCTTCAATGATTATAATGAGAGTTTTTGAGAGTGCTTAAAATGTTCTTTGATAATGTAAAGGTTCTTTGCTTTCTTTCTGTACAATGAAAGTGTTATAATTAGTAAATTACAATGTTTTTATTAAATTCACATTAAATACAAAGTCAGTCATATTAAAATCATTTTATGGTATGTCACCCATATCTGGTACTTAAGTAAAAAGACGGGTTTTTATGCGTAATTAATACACTATTAAGGTTACTTAGCCCATCGGCCATTATAGATCAATGAACATAAAGGTGCAAAATGCATTTACTTAAACATATTTGAGAATCAAGATATTTCATGATATAGGGTTAGGGTTTGGAACAAACACGTTTGGGAATATTTCGAATAAAAAGGAATATTTAAATAATTAATAATCAGTTATATAGACCCCCCCCCCACTCCCCACTCGTGCCCCCTCAAAAAAAATTAGTGTATGATTCCCCTGCAACAGAGCGTAATCCATAAAATCACTTAGAGAAGAACGGGGACCCTCACGGATTAATCGTGTCTTTAAAGGTTCATTGATAACCTCACAAAAAAAGTCTATAAGCACACAGTCCGGCAGATCAGAACAATATGCGAGATCTAAATACTCTTGTACATAATCCTCGAGTTATCGCAAGCCCTGCTCGAGGGTTAATAACAGTCTTGCAGTGTCCATACCTGGCCAATGTCGACATGAAAAGCTGCTGGATCCTTGTGTGGCCGAGTATTCTGTAACGGAACGACTGACACGAGAGACGTGCGACACCAGCAAACAGATATAGACAAGGCAAGACTAAAGAGTATTCCATATACAGGCATATATAATGACAGCAAACATAATCCAGAGGGCGAGGCAAACGGGTAATCCAAAAACATGCAATAATCTAGGCAAGGGGCAAACAGAGTCCAAACGACAAAACAAGAGAGAAATCCAAGACAGGTAGGTGATCAAGAAACAGACAATCAGGCAAACACGTAGTGGCTAAACTCAGACTAGAACTCGGAACATGAAACTAGGATCGAGAACTGGCTCCGTAAAGTTGCTAAGGCAAGACAATGATACACACAAACAATTCTCGGCAGTGAGGAAGTCCATGGCTTATGTAGGGTGTTTGATTGGTTGTAGCTGTGTGTGTAATCAGTGCAATGGATGATGGGAAATGTAGTCCGGGGTGACATGCAACAGTTTGTGTAGTGTGAGAGTCAATGTAACAGGAAGGCAACATCTAGTGGCGAGCAAACGGAAAACCACGGACCAGATTGTGACAGTATCTGGAGATATTGTCCTGGGAAATGTAGTCCGGGGTGACATGCAACAGTTTGTGTAGTGTGAGAGTCAATGTAACTGGAAGGCAACATCTAGTGGCGAGCAAACGGAAAACCACGGACCAGATTGTGACAGTATCTGGAGATATTGTCTGACAGGAGTTCCGCTCTGACTCTGCTGGGGCGCAGGCCATCAGCGCGAAAAAGCCTAGGTTGCTCCCAGAAAAGATTCCAATTATTAACAAAGAGCAGTTTCTGTTCTTTATACACCATGACAACCATTCATTTAAAGCAAAAAGTCTACTGAACCTTTCGTGTCCTCGTCGATACGTAGGAAGCGGTCCTGACACGATGATCGTCGTTGCGGGTGATGTGCTGCGCACCGTCTTGATCAGGCTCCTGAAGTCCCTCTTCAGTGTCTCCGTCTGCCGCAGCTTGGTGTCGTTAACCCCCGCATGAAGCACGACCGCTCCGGGGCTCTCGTCGCCCTTCAGGATCACGGGTATCTGCGCAGAAACATCGAGAACAAATCCCCCGCATGAAGCACGACCGCTCCGGGGCTCTCGTCGCCCTTCAAGATCACGGGTATCTGCGCAGAAACATCGAGAACAAATGCACCAGGGAAACAGTGAGGACATCTGGGAAGATCGCGTCCTGGGTGCACGGGGCCTGTGCAGAGAAACACACAGAGTAGAGGTGCTGGGAGAGTTAGCTGCACACTGTATACTTACCCCGGACTTGTGAGCGTCAGCCCGGGATGTTCTCTCCGCTCCCTCAGCGGGGCCTGCTTCTCCACCAGGTTGCTTCTCCACGGCCTCCAGCTCGAGCTCTGCACCGAATGCAGCTCGAACCTGTCCTCACCTGCACTCAAAGGTAGGCACACATCCGCCATTAAAGCAAGTAACAGTGAGTACAACAATGGTAATGTGTGTGAATAGAGTATTAGCAATGTAAGCAAGATTAGCGGCAACCACAATGCTAATGGGCTATAAGCTAATAGCAGACCCGGGAATCAAAATAAAACAAAAAAAATTAAATCAAAATATCCGCCATTAAAGCAAGTAACAGTGAGTACAACAATGGTAATGTGTGTGAATAGAGTATTAGCAATGTAAGCAAGATTAGCGGCAACCACGATGCTAATGGGCTATAAGCTAATAGCGGACCCGGGAATCAAAATAAAACAAAACAAAATAAAATCAAAATAAAGGCGCTGATTGTTTTTGTTGTAGAATACGATAGGGGATATATTCACACGTTATAGAAACGAAAATGATGGTGTATAAAATTGATTTTAAGATAAAAAATAGACGATAAAGAATTAACTTGACGGAGCTCACACTCAAAACACACGGCAGCAACAAACAGGAAGTGACGTCTTTTTAATGGATTTGAATATTAGAAATGTGTTAGTGTGTTATGTGTAAACCAGGTTAAAGAGATGGGTCTAGATTAATCTAGATTTAAACTGACAGCGTGTGCCTGCCTCCCGAAAAATGTTAGCTAGATTATTCCAGAGTTTGGGCGCTAAATAGGAAAAGGATCTGCCGCCCGCAGTTGATTTTGATATTCTAGGTATTATCAAATGGCCAGAGTTTTGAGAACGCAGCGGACGTGTAGGACTATAATGCAATATGAGCTCGTTCAAATACTGAGGCACTAAACCATTCTAAGTGGAAAAATAGACTATACTAGCGAGCAATTGTGTTGTATAAAAACATTTCTCCTGCTCATCGGAACACACGCAAATGCTGAAAGATAAAACCAATCAATCACAGACAGCGTTCTGCTGATGCATGGCGCACAGTGCTTGTTTAAATAGGGCTGCGTTTCCTAAAAGCATCAGAAGCAAAAGTGGATCTTAAGAAACTATTGCCACATTATTACATTAGCCTACATAACATTGTTAGTATATATAAAATTAATTCTGAAAAATGCATCACGGTTTCCACACAAATATGAAGCAGCAATAGCCCAATAATCAGAAATGCTTCTTGAGCAGCAAATGATAGGCTATTATACTGATTTCTGAAGATCATGTGACACTGAAGACTGGAGGAATGATGCTGAAAATACAGCTGCGCATCACAGATGAAACTACATGTAAAAATATATTAAAATAGAAAATAGTTATTTTAATGGTTATATTTCACAATATTGCTGTTTTACTCTATTTTTGTTCAAATAAGTGCGGCCTTGGTGTCGAGTGAGGTGGTTCTAAGTGGAAAAATAGACTATACTAGCGAGCAATTGTGTTGTATAAAAACATTTCTCCTGCTCATCGGAACACACGCAAATGCTGAAAGATAAAACCAATCAATCACAGACAGCGTTCTGCTGATGCATGGCGCACAGTGCTTGTTTAAATAGGGCTGCGTTTCCTAAAAGCATCAGAAGCAAAAGTGGATCTTAAGAAACTATTGCCACATTATTACATTAGCCTACATAACATTGTTAGTATATATAAAATTAATTCTGAAAAATGCATCACGGTTTCCACACAAATATGAAGCAGCAATAGCCCAATAATCAGAAATGCTTCTTGAGCAGCAAATGATAGGCTATTATACTGATTTCTGAAGATCATGTGACACTGAAGACTGGAGGAATGATGCTGAAAATACAGCTGCGCATCACAGATGAAACTACATGTAAAAATATATTAAAATAGAAAATAGTTATTTTAATGGTTATATTTCACAATATTGCTGTTTTACTCTATTTTTGTTCAAATAAGTGCGGCCTTGGTGTCGAGTGAGGTGGGTTTGCTCGAAATATTGGCCGTCCTGCTGGAGTGGATTTAGGAGTGAGGTTGGATGATTGCAGAGACACAAATAATTAGATCGTACAGTGTGTTACAGTTTAGTTATTGACTATTTTTCATAATGAAAAATCATAAAAAATGTGCAAAAGCAATTACTTTCAAAATAAGTGTTGTAGATAAAGCAGCAGGAGAGCAGCGACGTGTGAACTGAATTCGGTGACACTAGAGCGTGTTACTGTATAGTTATTGAGTATTTTATCAGCAACATTTGTTGCGGTTCGCACTTTGCAGACGGTCCCTGCGGACTTGTCTCTCAGACGCCAGCGCATTGAGATCAATGTATTTTGTACAGAGCGGAGGAAAGCTTGTTTTGAGGAAAACTCGCTTGTAGCTCGTTTTCTACATCACTGCGAAAGAAAAGAGGCGTCAATTTTGTAGTAAAACATTTTGCTCGTGAGTTATTGATCCAGAAGCCAGAAGTCGAGTCTGTGAATATCTTGCTAGCTTTACCGAGCTCCGAATCAAAGAGTAAACACGGTGCAAATAAGAGATGTGTCGTGGCGTGCAGAAACCCTCTTTGACTGCAACGGGAGCTTTAGCAAGAGTGCAGAACTCATTACAGAAGTAACGACAGCTCCATGCATTGTGTTCGGAAGGCTCTTCGCTTGGTTTGTTTCGCCAGAACAGCATTCTGCATTCACATGCTTGCAGCAGTGTCGGCGCACTAAATGACACGCTTCGTGTCTTCGTGTTGTTTCTGCAGGCAGAGGTGAGTAGTGCATATTAGGGACAGTTTGTGCCTACATGTCATTGTTAACAGAGCAACCTTCATTACATGGGAAACCGAAAGTGCTTCACTTCATACTTTTACTTTCACTTTTAAAGCTCACTCACTCACATGTCTGAATGCATGCAATTGTGTAACTGTGAGTTCATCTCAAATCTAATGTCTTTATCGCGTAAACAGAGGTCTTGGTGTGTTAGGACTGCCGTTTGTATGTGACTGACTGGTGTGATGTTGCAGATTGATGGAAGACGGGTCGAGGCACATGCGACTGAGAGAATGGCTGATAGCACAGATAGACAGCGGGGAATACGCTGGACTGAGCTGGGAAAATGAGGAGAAAACCATGTTCAGGATTCCCTGGAAACACGCAGCCAAACAGGACTACAGACAGAACCAGGACGCCGCACTGTTTAAGGTGAACACACTGTACAGTTTTACCATGAAACCCACTTTCAGCTGAGGCTTTACAGATCTGTCCGAACGGACCACACTGATATTAGTGTACTGCTTGACTGATGGTGATTATATCTGCTCGTAGCTTTTCATTTCTATCATTCCAACTATATTTAATTGAAGTCCAGCGGACTAAAAAGGTACACAACTTGCAGAAAATACAGCTGCTATACACCGATACATTTAGACAGAAAGCAGATTAAACACACACTCTGTCTCAGGCATGGGCCATGTACAAGGGTAAGTTTCAAGAGGGCAGGGACAAAGCAGACCCCTCTACGTGGAAAACGCGTCTGCGCTGTGCCCTCAACAAGAGCACAGACTTCCAGGAGGTTCCTGAGCGCAGCCAGCTGGATATCTCTGAGCCGTACAAGGTCTACCGGATCCTGGACGACACAGGGAGAGCTGCAGGTATTATGACCGCTCTAGACTCGTGTTCCTCAAACCTCCGCCACCCACATCTCACTTCCTCATTAATATAAATATATCCACTCAGACACAGTCATACTCAAAACCAGCTACCCCTTGTGTCTTCCAGACCCTGCTGGAATATCACTGGACAGTGACTGCAGCAAAGCCTTGAGAGACACACATCTGCCCATGCAGGTACTGTTCAGTGACAACTCCTGTGGAAATCCCCACACGCACCACACTGACTGCAAACTCGGATGACATTTATTGTTCTGCCCCCTACTGGACCGATTGCGTATGAAAATAATAGTTTATTTTCACCTCCAGCAGGACAGTTCGCTTGGTGACTCAAACAAAGCTGCTGGATGGAGTGGTTAGTGTTTTACTGTCAATAACAATGACTTACTAAAAAGAGACAAACAAAGAGTTACATTGAGTGTATGTGTGTGTTTGCAGTGAATGGCAGGGCGTATGCGTGTCCCAGCACAGGCACTAACTCCATTCCTCTATACCCGTCTCAGGTCCCCATAACTGGTGAGCTCGTCCTCTAATGTTCCTCGTTTTATGAAGTACCAACTTGAAACTAGATGTCATTGTGATTTTAAAGATCGAATTACTCACTGGGAGGAATACGATGTATAACATTAGGTGTACGCTGAAAACTGAAGCCAGTGTTAAAAAAGCGATGCTGTTTTTTCGTGTGCATGCATGCAGACTGCCGCCTGGAGGTGCGCTTGTTCTATCACGGTAACCTGGTGCAGAATCTCGTCACTACGTCTCCAGACGGCTGCTTCATTCTGCAGGGCTGCGCTCCGGTGGGGAACGAGCGCATCTACGGGCCTTGTGAAGCCAAGAAGGTCTTCTTCCCCTGTCCAGACATTATAAACCTGCCCCCGGGCATCTCCGAAGCCATGACCCGTCTTCTGCCGCACCTGGAGAAAGGTGTGCTGGTGTGGGTGGCCCCAGACGGTGTGTTCATCAAGCGCTTCTGCCAGGGCCGCGTGTACTGGGACGGCCCTCTGGCAGAGCACAGACAGAAACCGAACAAACTGGAGAGAGAGAGGACCTGCAAACTCCTGGACATGACCATCTTCTTGCAAGGTGAAGGAGGGAGGGGGCTTAGCCTGGGGAAACCAGTGCTTTTTGCATTTCGCTGATCCTTCAGTCCTCACGCTGTTTCCTGTGTTCTTGGCAGAGTTACAAAACCACCGGCAGGGCACTGGTCCCGAGCCACAGTACACAGTGGACCTGTGCTTCGGAGAGGAGTTCCCTGACCCCAGCCAGCCAAAGACCAAGAAGCTCATCACTGCACAAGTGAGTGTTCGGTAGCATTGGAGCCTTGCGCTTGTATACTGGAGATGTACTGAGCGTTCAGACAGTAAGCCTGTGCTGCCCTTCACAAGCATCTGTACTGAAACCTGTACAAACGATTTTGCCTAGTTTAGTTTATTTGACAAATACAAAACTTCACAACTTGTTTGTCAACGGTAGCACAAGAAAAGACTGAAAATGAACAGCTATGGCAGCAAAACATTAACACAAATTAACTTATTTAACCCTTTGTGGACTTTCATAAAAAGTTCAAAAGAACAGCATTTCCTTGGAATATAAATCTTTTGTAATATTATAAATGTCACTTATGATTAATTCAATTCATATTCATTTATTTTCTAGCTACCTAACTTCTTTTCTTGACCTGCAGTGTATCATTTGTAAAATATACGCTGATGTCTAAAGAAGAGTCTATAATAATCCCTTTAAAACTTTGATTTTGATGACATGATCATTGCGCATTTTGTAGGCGACTATAAAGTTCACTCTGTTTTTTTTCCTGCCTGGGCGATAAAACGATATCAGTATTTATTGACGGTACACCTTCATCGATAACAATAGAAAAAATTTTCAGTATAGCACACGATATAGGCACGTGCTATCAGTGAATGGAATAAAAAACCCACAAATTCTTGAGACAAAACTTGAAGCTCTTTTAACTTTACATGGCTTTCTATTCATCTTTTGTGTGAGACGCAAGTGCAAGTTAGTTGTCCGTCTCGAAAATGCGTTCTGTGTGAATGGCTTGGTTACGGTTTTATCCTAACCAAGATCTCGGTATTGAGCGTCTATATTTCTCTAGTATGCTGAATGAAAATCGCAGCAGCAGCAGAGCATCTCGTGGGTTCAGCTTGGCAGGCTAACACAAACGCTAAAGTACAACGCTAAACGACACTTACATCATCATTATTATAAACTTGACTAATATTAATTTCTTTCATTCACGATCTCTTAAACGCAGACAGGCACAGCACTCATTTTAACATGTGCTTGTGTGTTCGGCGCTTTGGATTTTTGTATTAAGCTATGCATAAATACATGATGCTGTTTTGTTCATAATTGCTTATGCAATTTACGAAATGATACACTTTTTTTATAGATAGCCATTGTTTCATTGCATTGAATAAACAATTGAATGCGGTACATAATGTTGCTCATTGTGCCCTCCTGTGGCTTCAGGAGACAAGTCAAAAAGTTTCCTTAACACTAATCTGCATATAAAATAATAAAAAAATACAGTGGTTAAATGTTTTTTTTCTTCTGCTCTTTGTTTAAAAAAAGTAATAAATTGTTTTCAATAATTACTGATACGAAACATAATATTGTGTTGCATTTTTTAGCTATATCGCCCAGCCCTACCAGTTATGTGCTTTCATGTCTTTCGGGAGAAGTGAAGGAATTCATGGGTTGTCAATCTGACTCTGATTCTCTGCATTGCAGCGCAAACTAACACAGCAGCACCTATTACCCATTAGAGAACAACTGACGCGGTCTTTATTAAGCAGTTTAAACAACAGCATGCATTTACTTTAATACACATATTTGAGAATAGGATTATCAGATATTTCACAATATAGTGGCTGTCCATTTGCTTCAGGCTTTTTCCTAATGTAGTGTGTCACATAAAGCAAATAAAAATCACTCGTCCTGTTCTGGCCGAAAGTCTTTGACAGGTTTTTGATTGCTTACATATCCTAAGCATAAATTATTATATAAAACGACTGTATCTCTTCACAAGGTCTGGATTAACCTGCTTGACTTACATGGATTTGCCACCTTTATATGATTTCTTCTTCTTAAGAAAGTTACGTTTTTATACGTTTTGGTTAAGTGTTGGTTAACCGGACATAAACATCTCAGATTTCATTAAAAACATTAAAGCCACTTGCCTAATATCGCGCAGGTCCCCCTCATGCTGTCAGATCCGCTCGGATGCATTGAGCCCTGGACTTTTCTGAACGTGTCCTGTGTATCTGGCATTAAGACATTAACAGCCTGCAAGTTGTGCGGTGGGGCCGCCGTGGATCGCATTTATTGGTCCAGCACATCCCATATATCAGTGCCGATCTTAGACTTCTGGGGGCCCTAAGCTACACTTTGTCAGAAGGCCCCATGCGTTCATAAAAACCCCCAACCCCTTATTCTGTTGTTTCAGAGCAGTTTCACTGTCAACAAACAACAGTGAGTTGTTTGACTAAAAATAATAGCCTACTACACAGAAACTGAATAAAGTCATCATATGTAAAAATCGAACACTGCTTAGTCTTCACCGTATGAATTAAATGTACATTGATTCTTACCAAAGTCACTGAGTGAAGAGCAGTGGTTCTCTCGTTGTCTTTTGTTTGATTAACACTGACAGGTCTAATAAACGGACAAGCATTCGATTATTTTCCACACTGTTTACGTTCACTTAAAGGGATAGTTCACTCAAAAATGAAAATCCTGTTATCACAACGCCGAAGATAAACAAAGGTCTTACAGGTTTTGAAAGACATGAGGGTGAGTAATAAATGACAGAATTTTCATTTTTGGGTGAACTTTCCCTTTAAGACATAACTGAGTTGAAGTGAACCCCTCAAGACATAAAGACGGATATTTTGGCATAAATTTGTGTGTTTGTCCTTGGAAACAGTGTCTCTTTCGCAGCTTAAAATGCTTTCGAGCACAGAAGACCGTATACTATGACGGCCATGTTACTTGATTAGACTGATTTGGATGATACGTAGGAAGGGTGAGAGCGCGCTGCTTTAAAGGAATGGAAAGGAATGCGGCATTGTGCTTTCATAATTGTTGGAAGCCAAAATCAAAAATGAAATGCACAGCACAGCACTAAATTCATCTGTGAAAGCAAGGAGGCCCCCTGGTGGTACGCAACCTGCGTGCTTTGCCTATAGGGAGGACCGGCACTGCCATAGATGCTCAGTTGGGTTAAGATCTGGGGAATCTGGAGGCTCTTTGTCATGTTCCTCAAACCATTCGTGAACAGTTTTTTCAGTGTGACAGGGTGCATTATCCTGCTGAAAAAGGTCACTGCCTTCATTTGTGTTATAGAAGCTCTTCTGTGCGATCAGACCAGACGGACTAGCCTTTGCTGCCCATATGAGCATCCATGAGATTTGTTCTCCCATAACCCTGACGGCGATTCCCCTGTTGTCCTTCCCTGAACTGACTGTTCACTTGCTGGCTAATGTATCCCACCCCTTGACAGGTGCCACTGTAATGATATAATCAGTGTTATACCCCAGGGCTGTTCAATGTTTGATTCCGATGGTTAACAAATATTCTAAAGCATGCAATTACTTTTACGGAAATCCGGCCAGCAGTGGAATTTTTTGAAGTGCGTTATAGTTCATGTTTATCATTAGATAATAGACAGTTATACTATAATTGAAACTATACTATAATTGCAGTTAGAGAACATGAGAAACACCTTAATGAAGACCACAACCAGATGCTAGTTGTCATATATTTAAGATCTTTCTATCCCTGTAGGTTCGCTGAATGCAATTGGTTGCCTTGTGCTTTTTAAATGTTTTTTACTGGCTTGAATTCCATATCTGCTGCCCTTTTTAATATTCACGTAATGTTGTATGCTTTTATAAAAATAAAATGAGGCTGGGATGTCAGTAATTAACCTTTTAAAAGTAACATTTAAAAAATCTAAACGTATAAAAATCGAGTGTTTGACAATGTCTAAATGTACGTTAAAATGCAAAACCTAAAAAAGTAAGCAATTATAACCAGTGATAATCTTTTGAGCAACTATACATGTATACTTATTAAACATTACATAGGAATATTATCTTTCTGGCCACCAAATGCCTCTAATTTGCCTCTTTGCTCTTTAATTCAAAACTGTTTTCTCTATTTTAACCATAAATACTACACTAATTGTAATATATATATATATATATATATATATATATATATATATATAATAAACATATTAGAAAAAATACCAAAAATCTACTCAAAATATAGAACTGAAGTAAAATATTGTACTTATTATTATTGAATTGATTAAAAGTTACACTTAAGGTGTTCGGCAACATTTGACTGCCCAGGAGTATGAGAACATTAATGCTGTCTCTTTTTCAGTCCTCAGAATAAAATGTGATTGTAAAGCGTAGTCAGCGTAGCTATCAAAGCACAATAAATGCACATTATGTGTTAATAATTACTAGAAAAGTCTGCAAATACAGTGAGACTGCTGTCTGTCCTGATTAAACCCCTTCAATCATATTATCAGCGCGGAGTTGTTTGGAACTACTGAGAGTTCCTGTATTATGCCATCATATCTTATACTGGGTCATGGTCCTAATTATGAGAGATTATCTCATTATAACACACGACACTTGGAAAAAAAATATATATATATACATTTTGCTAACTCTAAGTAACTTTGCAACTACATGTCAACTAACTCTTATTAGAGTATTAGTAGGTCAGTGTTAGTAATATAAACTGGTCACTTTATTTTAAGGTCCAATTCTCACTATTAACAAGCATTCAACTACGCCTTTTACCTCAGTAAACTCCTAATTTGCTGCTTATTAATAGTTAGTAAGGTAGTTGCTGAGTTTAGGAATTGTGTAGGATTCGGGATGCAGAATATGGTCATGCACAATAAGTGCTTTATTAGCTCTAATAAATAGCCAATGTTAATAATAGGCATTCTAATAAGTCTAACTAGTTAATAGTGAGAATCAGTCCCTGTAATAAAGTGTTACCAATAAGTTGGCATGCACTTACAAAGTTACGTACAGTCAGTAGAACGTCTGTTGGGGAAATAAAGTGAAATAAAGTGTTAGCAGATATTAAGCTGACAGTCTAATAATACTCTTAAATAGTTGTAGTTGACATCTAGTTGTAGAATACCTAAAGTGGACTATCAAAATCAAGTTTTACCATATATATGTATATTCAATTCAAAACTATTTAACTTACAGTTATTCACATATTCAAATATGCCTTTTTTTGTTAGTTTTTTTGCTTATGCATTTGCCTATACATTTTTTTCTTCTATTTTATTTATTATGAAACAAAATATTATAAAATGTAAACAAATATATGCTAAAGTATGCTAAAATTGAACCCCTTCCAAACCATGATCAAAAAAACTGATTGATTGATAGCATTTTGCATTTTGTTCCAGCCCCAGAAGTATTTCGATTCAGAGATTTTTTACTGGTAAAACTACCAGTAGAGGGCATTGTGGAATAATCACACAGCAAATAAATCTTTTCTTTCTTTCTCTCACTCTATCTCTGTGTGTAGGTGATTCCTCTGTTTGCTGTAGAGTGTCTCCGCAGGCATAATGCACCTAATAATGTGGAGAGGAAGCAATCACCGCCACACAGGAAAACCAATGAATAAACATACCTTAATCAGAACAGCACACGTTTCACCATCCCTGTGTAGGAATTCACCAGCAATGACATGAGTAAATTACAATTATAATAATAAAATATTAATAATACAAATGGAAGTGTCTGTATCTAACGTCAGTAGACTAACTTTTTCATTGATTGTATTCAGCTTTATGTCCTTTGTAGTCTTACTAATATTACTAACCATGATACTGATTCAATTAGATTATGATTTCTTTATCCTTTTGTAAAAGTTTGCTTCAAAAATGTAATTAAAATAAAGAGTTTGGTTAGTCTTCTGTATCACCTGGTTATTTCAGAAGTACAATATGACTCATGGTAGACAAATCAGCTTGTACTGAAGAGAACTCATGTCACACCGAATGCAGCCGCTACACACAGCAGTGTTTAAATGCAGTGAACTCATAAGAGTGAAGAGCGATCTGATCCTTCAGACCCTTCAGAGACGGGGTCAGAGGAAGGGACGGCAAATCAAAAATTAGGAATCTTTGTTTCAGCCTTTAAATGATGAATAAATCAAATGTAAAACGTCCTGCCCAAGGTTGTCCCGATGACTGGCCCATCCCAAATATATTTGAGCAGATTACTTATGAAGCCGTGGATTAATTCTGTCATTGTATGTTTTTAAAAACAAATCCAAGTGCATTGTATTTAAAAGAGAGTAATGCTGATATTCACTGTGGCATGATTTCTGCACATCCTCAATGCAAGCCAGCGTTACGAGCTTAAATTACATTTAACATTGCCCAGGTGTAAGGACTGCATGAATTTTTCCATACGCGTGACATGTTGCCAGACTGCTTATAGGCCACGTTCACACAGCAGCAGAGTCCGCTTGTCAGTCCTGCATCTGGGTCATTCGAACAGTTGCGTTCACACACGTTGCGCTTGTTTACGAGGGTGAGGACCAAGTAAATGATAACTGTGGCTTCAGTAACTCACAGAGACGCAGATATGAGCTGTGCGTCATCTGAAGGTTTGGATCCAGTCGCTGTTCTCCACCGGACTCTTTACTGAGATAGAAAAGCTGCCATTTATTCAAGATTCAACAGATGAAATGGCACCACAATTGAATTGAATTTTATGTTGTATCAAATGCGAGACGACAAATGTATTTTTGCACATCGCCATCGTTGATATTTACTTAGCCACCTTCGCTGTGGTTACAGGTAATAGACACACACAGAATACACAATGATACAGACAGTGTTCTACTCTGGTAAGCTGCTGTGTGAACAGGACATTGCACACTAACAGTGTGAACGTAGCCATAGTAACATCTCAAGGTTTGGTATTTCATACATCAGAATATTGCGGCAATATCGTTCTCATTTGTCGTCTCATTAAGATGCTAAATATAGAATTCGATATAAATCTAGAAAGCTGTTCTTTTATTTCTAGCGAACATTGTATTACAGTCTCACAACTTTAAAAATATACATTTTTAGAGCACTTAGAACATTTATAAAGAAACAAAAAACTAACAGCGAACGTTATTTGAGAAACCACAAAAAAGAGAGAAAAATAAAGTGATAGAGTGTGCTTAATCATGAGTAGATATACCCGTATCTGATTTCAAAACACTAGATTTCTGTCCTTTTTCACAAGGAAATGTCACAATCACCAGAGGACTTTTCTGATGTGTCATTAGCACCATCACTCACCAGGCCCAGGGTCGCGTGTGCTTTCATTCCCACATTAGTGTCTCTTCCCTTGGTACGAACAGGCTGGAGCGTAATGCTAAAGTGAACTAGCATACTGACCCCACACTGAAAGCCTGGCTGAAGGCTGCTTAATACATTCAGCTTGCCTGCTAGACTGAAGGTACGTACGCAGTTCATAAGCGTGAAACGAGACGTCATTACAGATTTAACAGTAGACTATTTCCTGTAGCATATTCACAGAACACTCGTAATATGATATATTCTCATATATTTGTGTACTTTGCCTTTTTCTTCCAGTAGTATTGGTTTGTTATAATACGGATTAAAAAGACATACCCTGCAGAAAAAGGCTTGACATTAGCATAACTAAAAGGTGCGTGGCATCACAAAGACGTGATTTTTGATTGTCTCACTGTGCATTTTGGAACTGGTTAGCATGTGTTGTTCTACATTCTGAAATCACATTTAACAGTGGAGGAAAGAAGGGGAACAATTTACTAGCTATTCCATGGTATCTGTGAGGTTACCAATAATCAGACTCTAGACCTTCCTGTGGTGTCGATCCGAAGCCTTACTGCTGTCTCTCGTGCTTAGAGCCTTGAGGTAAATGGGTGCTAGTCTTGATTCCTGGCTGGAGCTCAGGGGCGGACCAGCGTCTCTTGCGGGCATGGGGCCGCTCGCTTAGCAAACTGGAAGGAGAAGGCTGGACCGCTGGCGGAGACGGAGGCGTGGGGGCATGGGGCATTCTCTCCGCCAGCTCCACCGCGTCCTCTGAGCGTATGTGCGGACGCTGCACCTGACTGCCGGAGTGAGGTGAAGCAGGTGTGGGAGTCAGTGCCAGACACACGTCGCCTATGCTGAGCTGACGGCACTGCAGGCCATACAGCTGGGCGCTCCGCTGGGGACTGCAAGAAGACCAGCCGCGGTCCCGGACGAAAAACGGATACTCCGCTAAGACTGTGAGCAGCTCCTGCCGGAACAAGAACGTACATTTCGGTAAGGTTGCAAAGCCACCCATAATGACATTTCACACAGAAGGATTCACACTCGGAGAGAGAAATACATTAAGATTTTATATGTGCACTGTATTTGAAAAACACTTCAAGTGGCAGTACTTATCAACACACAGTTAGCTCAATAATCCTTTGTCAGAAAACAGAATTTGTTCACAATGAATTTCTTTTTGAGCTATCAACGCTATGTAGTTTTATGACAGCCAAAACTCTCTGACAAAACAACATTGTTGTGTTTTCTTATTGTTAAAAATACTTTATTTTGTTGCAAACTCCAAATATAGCTCAAGCCAAAATGAATGTGGTAATATGTTGAAGAGTAGAGGCTGTCAGTTCATAAAGTGACCTTCCCGATTCCTATCCTCAAATTGATATCTATTATAAAAAGCCAACAGATTCTCACTCACAATGCATCTAATAATTAAAAATCATGTCATGATGTCGAAATTATACCCCAGCATACCGGTTGCAACAAAACCCTAATGGTAGCTGTTGATCTGACATATTATTAACATATTATGACAATATGTTAATCTTAAGGCTATGTGATCCAAACAAAAGTTGTAAGCATGCACAATTTACACTTTCTCTCTACCACTAAGGCTCAAGGACTTTGATGACATAATTCGGAATCATCCCTCCCCTTACCTTATAAGCAGAAAGTAAAGCTTCCTCTGAAATCTGTTACTTTTCAAACATCTACTATGTTCTATAATGTGAATGGCACATAGTGCAACTATATAGGGGATAGGGAGCAATCCATATGCGTTCCATTAGGGGCAATGAAGTCTGCTTTCGTGCCAGTGTCACGCAAACCTCCACAGGGTGCACACAGTGTGGTCTGGTCCAGAGACATGACAGCACAGAGCAGATCATATTCTACCCTGAATGCTGTACCTCAAACATTGCAAATGGTTAGACATCTTCTACATTATAAACGGCACTGACGAGCAGAAGACATACAACCCGTGCTATGTGATGAGCCACTTGATATGCTCTCCTGTTTCAGTGGAAATTATGTCAACACACTGAATAACTCTGCACATTTCAAGGTACTTCAGTGGGACTTTAAGTAACCTTTTCAGATGTCTGAAGGATGTCAAATACTGGAAGGAAAAGAACTTCCTTCAGTTGAACAAGAAAAAACTAATTTATTAGGCTCCTCTACTGCCCATTTTGGTAATTATTTAGGCCACTTCAACATGCACAAAAAAATTTCAAAAATCTTGTTTTTAAAAGTTGTTTAATACGTTTCAAAGTCAACTGTAATAGGCTTTGTCCACAAAGTTTTGGCCTTCCGTCCACACTGAGACGGTGTTTTTATCAAGGAAAATGCTCTCCAAAGTGGAAAAATTTGAATACGCTATTTTCGCGTTGTAGTGTGGACTGTGAAAACAGAGGCTTTTGAAAACGATTAAGCATGTTTATTCATGTGACATGTATTGTACCAATAGACATGTTTATACCATTATCATGCCTGTTATGTGCTATTCACTTTCACACTATTGCTATAGATTTACTATAGATGTTACTTGGTACACTTTTCATATTTCACAGTCCTGGTTCCCGAAAATGTACTCGCAATTGCTGTTTGCGGCAAAACATGAGGGCAGTTGCATTTTAGATCAGACATACAGTTGTGAGTGAGTGCGACCTGGACGCGTCAGTGAATGGGGAGATATTTGCGTCAATAAAATGATCCTACCAGAAGAATTGCATGAAAACGTAAAGTATTATGTCTGTTCCGTCTGTATCATCTCAGTGAGGTGAGATGATACACCTTCTTTAAGGCTTTATGCATGCACAGTAAAGCAAATTTAATGTTTTCTATTGTTTCAGTGTGGATAAGAAACTTTTGGAAAACACTTGAAAATGCTAGTGTGGATGGAGAGCATTTTAAAACGAAAACACCGTTTTCAAATGTATCCGGATTAATGTAGACGTAGCCATAGTTTAGTTGTGTTAATGTTACTGGCTGCATTTTATTTTATCCTTTCTTATCATCACTTTGTGTAGTACAGCATTAATAAAAAAATACACTTAAATAAATTGACTTGACTTGAATTTGCAGTAAATTTTTATTTCTGTACATACTTCTTGTGCTAAACTCACCTGAGTGTTGCGGTCTGTGAGCAAGACCTGCAAGTGGTTGAAGCCGTACGTGGGTCCGGGTGAGATTAAGAGAATAGTGCAGGTGCTCAGGTGAAACTCAGGCAAGGTGTCAGCACTTCGCACGAAATCCTCTGTCTTCAGCTCCTCCACCCTCTTCAGATGGCCGCCGGCCAGCTCGATCAGGGAACCTTTGGCAAAATGAGGTAGGACTGCAGAAGGGGGTGGGTCAGGGCCAGTGAGCACAGCGACGGGAGGGTGGTAGGACCCTGCTGAGGGATCCCATTCTGTCTCAAGCCCATGGCTGTTGTGTTGGCTTTGCAGGACGTGATGTGACTTCCTCGGGGAGCAGGACACAGAAGGACTAAGTTGTGGGTACTTTTGAGAGTTATGGTGGGCAGATTGGCAAAGGGACCCCACAGCATAGTAGATCTGAGCTCCAGCCTGAGAGGCACTACCACCGAAATGGTCCTGAGAAGTGACTGCCCTTCCTGTCTTTGCGTCTGGTGAGGGGGGTATTGGCGTTTTGGGTGTTCCCCGAGGGTCCCTGTCCCATGGTAAGGAATGTGCACTTGTGCTCTCTCGTGGCAGAAGGCCTCTTCCGGTGGTCTGTCTTGTTGTGTTCTCCTGTCTTCTCCTGCCATTGGCATGTGGACCGTCTAACCTGGCCACATTGTCGTTCCCACGGTCATCGCAAGAGGGCATCCTTCTGCTAGGCCCAGACCCGCTATCTGTGCTTTCAACACCATTGGGCCATCTGCCTTGGTACCTGAGTCTGCTGTCTGGGAGAGTGTCGTGGGGATAAACTGTAGGCTGTGGAAAGAGGTGAGGAGAGAAGAGAGACGAGCTATAGTCTCGTCGACCGGGGCTGTAGGACCAAATTTCTCTGGATTCGCCTGCGTAGACACTTTTGAACATGGGCACAGAGATGAGTGGTTGCACACTAATTGGGGGGATGTCAGTGCTCAGCCAACGAGAGTGATGGGCAACGGTGTGCTCCAGTCCTCTGTCCACACCCCGTCCACACAACGTCTCTCTCCAGGATGCCGAAGCTGACCCTCGCCTCTCTCCCACCTGGACCGGCAGGTATGAGGGATGCCCGGAGGGAGTATAGGACACCTGCCAAGGCAACGACAGAGGAAGGGGTGGCAGCGTGGGCGGAGGGGGTGGTAGAAGATCCCCGCTCTCTCGGTGACCCTCCGTGGAGGGGTGCTGCCTTCGGCTTCGAAAAGGGGCGGGGGGTTTGAAGTCATCCTCTGGGGCCGGCTGATCTGACGAGCCCTGTCGGGAGTCCCGCTTTTTAGGGGGGAGACACTCCTTGCTGCGGTCTGGGCTTGGATTCATGGGACAATCCCCCGGGCCTTCTGGGCCACTCTAGGTTACATGAGCTGGGAAGAACAAAGGGCTAGGAGAAAGACATGTTCTTCTGCTTATCAGCATCACGCACACCACGTGTCACACACGGCCACGTTCAGAACTCCCGCTCACCTGAGAGAAAAAAGGGCAAAAAAATATATATATATATATGTATGCATATAAAATAATTAAATAACTAAACAAAAATAGTACTGACCTCTTGCAGTAGCCCTAAACAGTATATTTGATTCACAGATAAACTTATTTCTGAATGTCACTGCAGTACCTAAGCAGATTAACCATAGTGTCCATACACTTTCAGGGGCCACCTCATATGATTACCTTATTTTCTGTTTGCTTTTTTATCTGTTTATCTGTTGTTGTTGTTGTTGTTGTTTTGTTATTTTTTTCATGCCCTTATTTGTGTATTTGTATAGTTGTATTTTTATATTATATTTAAATTGCTTTTATTTGTATATTTACATTCCACCCAGTGTTTAGTGTTATCTGTATGCACCAAGCTGCTTATCAGCATCACGCACACCACGTGTCACACACGGCCACGTTCAGAACTCCCGCTCACCTGAGAGAAAAAAGGGCAAAAAAATATATATATATATATGTATGCATATAAAATAATTAAATAACTAAACAAAAATAGTACTGACCTCTTGCAGTAGCCCTAAACAGTATATTTGATTCACAGATAAACTTATTTCTGAATGTCACTGCAGTACCTAAGCAGATTAACCATAGTGTCCATACACTTTCAGGGGCCACCTCATATGATTACCTTATTTTCTGTTTGCTTTTTTATCTGTTTATCTGTTGTTGTTGTTGTTGTTGTTGTTTTGTTATTTTTTGCATGCCCTTATTTGTGTATTTGTATAGTTGTATTTTTATATTATATTTAAATTGCTTTTATTTGTATATTTACATTCCACCCAGTGTTTAGTGTTATCTGTATGCACCAAAGGTCTGAGAGTAACATAATTTGAATTCTCTGTATGTGCTGTACATGTGGCAGAATTGACAATAAAGCAGACTTTAACTATGTCTTAATGGCTATGTAGTTGCAGACTGGAACATCTGAAAGCTTTATACTGGGAGAAATAAATTGTCCAACTGTTCTAAATATAACTTCCACATGGTTATCACCATATTGCTGTTGTGCTACCAACAAACACACAAAAACATATACTGATAGACAAACAATCGAGAGTTTCTCACCCACACACATACAAGTATGGCAAGAGACTACAAGACAGTTCTTAAATAGGTTGCTTCTGTTTAATAAGCTGTGATGAGAATCTCCGGACTTATTCCAGAACGTACTGTAGTGATTGGGAAAGTTACCTAAAGATTAAAGATCACCAATGCAGAGGAAGTATGGCAAGAGACTACAAGACAGTTCTTAAATAGGTTGCTTCTGTTTAATAAGCTGTGATGAGAATCTCCGGACTTATTCCAGAACGTACTGTAGTGATTGGGAAAGTTACCTAAAGATTAAAGATCACCAATGCAGAGGCATATGAAACAAACACACACACACACACACACACACACACACCAGAAGGCTAAAAGGTTTAAAGCAGTGAAACTTGCTTGTTTCATTCACACCTTCTTGTGGGGAACTTTTTCTAATGTCAATCCAGCACTTTAAATTAGACACTTATAATTGACTGCAATACACTGCCAGCACATCTGGTCTCTTTCTCAACGCCTCTGTCTACCACACTGTCTACATGGATTGAACCCAATACCCTGCTGTTGTCTCCATGGAAACTGAGTCCATACATCTACAGTGACCAAAGAGAGCTGAGAGGGTTATATAGGGATTTTATCAGGAAATGTAGGCTGACAAAATGTTCACATCACAAACTGTACTCATCACACAAGAGCAAGCTGCTAAAACAACTTTAAGCAAAATTAGACAAAAAGGAGACATTTCTGTTTATTCTCAAATGTTCCTTCTATTTATGTGAACTAAAGTGCTAGTGCGAATTTTGTGGAGAACATATTAAAAATATGTAGGGAGCTGAGCATCATAAAACACAATATGATTTGTCAAGTGCTTCCAAATGCTTCATTTTTTCTGATAGTGTTTACACACTGTATTTGCATATCACAAGTCACATGCTGTAGTGTGTAAAGCAATTAAACTGCACATAATGTTTATCTCTCAATGCTGCATAAATACATTTTCATGATGCAATACATGACCCAAGTAAGGAAATCCTGGAATAATCATGTTACTCAATGAATGAATGAATAAATAAATTGTAATTTTTCATTCTAAACAGAATGGAAATGTTGCAAAATATAAAAGCTAGACATAGAAAGTAACTTAAATTATGTAAACGGATATTTATGTATTTTCTTTCTTGAGTTGTTACTATCCCTAGGTAAAGAGTTCATAACTACAATTTAAACATTACATACCTCCTGACAGCTGTAAACATGCCACAATTATCTCTGCACATCTCGTTTTTGAAAGTTGGCTACAAATATATTCTACACCCTATACCACAATCCCTATGCTTACTCCTATTCATTTTTACAGCCCTGCTTGTTGTGAAAAATTAAATCACTCTAACATGATGGTTCTGGATTATGTACTGCAAATGTATACATTTAGATATGATCTTTGGAAAGCTTAGGCATTCTATCATTTAAAAAAAAAAATCACAGTAGAAAAAACACTGACAGAATCAATCTGACAAACACAACTAGTCTTTAAGAGGTGCATTCCAGGCTCATTTAATTACTTCAGAAGTTTCAAAGTCTGTTCATTCTCACCAGCTTCTTCTTTTAATGCTAACTGAAGTTCTAGTGCAAATACTTTGTGCCATACACACTAGTGGAAAAACATCTTCGAAAAAAACACACACTACATAACTGCAGAGTAATTACTCATTGAAAAACACAGATTACGGGGAAAATAACATTTGTTTTACTTCCAGGCATGTCTCAAGCACACAGACAGTAAACAATTTTAATGCATTTGATTGAGATCAAAATGAAAAGCACTGCTGACCTGATGCGACTGACCTTGATGGGGTATGCTGAGCAGATATCCATGTGATGCCACTTACTCCTGCAGTCCATCACACCTGCAGCTCTTCTACACACACACAGACACACCAGTAAGGCAATGGTGTGTGCAAATCTATGGGCAAAATGTGGTGTCACACCATGTCGAAAGGCTGAGGCTGACTGTGAAAAAGTGTGAGAGTTTGTGCGTGTGTGTGCATGTACACAAGGCTGAGGAAATGAGTAATATCGTGCAGTGTGAGGCATGTCTGCTGTGCAACAACACACAGGCAGACCAGTTGCTGCTGTCGCCCACTCGCCTTACTCACTGTGAAAGGGATAAACACACACACATGCAGTAACAGACGGGTAATTACACACACTCCCACTCATGCTATCGCTCTCAAACACACACTCTCAGCTCTGAGCATATGCATTTACATACGTGATAAGCATGTAGATAGATAGTGATATATACTCTGGTTTCAAACACATCATTACACTGTAAACAATTTACAGGATTTATATGATTTTCTGACCATAAAGAAGAAGAAGAAGAAGACATTTGTATTATCAAGTCCTTTGGTGAAAAAAGGGCAATTTTCTGGCGAAAATGTCCAACTTTATTGCTTTGCATTGTGGAATAATCAGGTGTTTCATAGAAGTCACTATTATGGCGATCAGTGTCCCCTCTGGCAGAGCCTTTGGACATATTTACTTAAAAAAAAATTTATTTTGTGTTTTGATTTTAAAACAGTTTTGTGTTGTGTTACATAGTTTAATAATTGTCTCTAACCAGGTGTGCAATGGTAAAGCATCTCTTCCATGTTAATTTCAAACTACATTAATTGTATTAACCAGCCAAAACAAACCATGAGAGACATTTTGTCGTGCTTGGTTTTTGTTTCTGTGGCATCATACTGGGTAGTCTCATATACACTGAAAACCCACTGGATCAAACATTAAAAAAAATGGAGAATGTGGAGAAAAAACTTGTGGAAGTTGGAAAATGTAACCCACGTCAGATGGTTGGAAGCCCAATAGAATCATACTAATTTATTGGTTGATGGTGCTAAAGCGATGCTACCAAGGTGCTATGTGGTAGCTTCCATATAACTTTCTGCTTGGCAGCATCAATCCTCCAATTTTCAGAAGTCAGGCATGAGCCCATGGAGCAACAGAGAGTGTATAAGCTGCTATGCAGCATCTTGTTCCCACTCAGGGAAACAGAGTAACGGTAATCTTCTAGACACTCCCTTTAGACGTTCCAAACCCAAACCCAAACCCAACCCTAACCCTAACCGAAGCTACGAGAATACTTTTTGTATGCAAAGAAAACAAAAATAACGACTTTATTCAACAATTTGTCTCCTCCACGTCACCCTGGTGCCCTTTTGGAGAGTATCCACTGAATGTAAACAGTGTATGCTGTTCTGTGTCAGCTGCGTCAAAGTCGTTATTTTTGTTTTCTTTGTGTACAAAAAGAATTCTTGTTGCTTCGGAAAATTACGGCTGAACCCCTGATGTCACATGGATTATTTTACCGTTCTCATTGCTACGTTTCTGAACCTTGATCATGGTAATTACATTGCTGTCTATGGGAGGGTCAGAGAGCTCTCAGAATTCATCAAAACATATCTTAATTTGTGTTCCGAAGATGAACAGAGGTCTTACGGGTTTAGAACGACATGAGAGTGAGTAACTAATGACAGAATTGGGTGAACTATCCCTTTAAGCCTGCAAAGCCATACTCTAGCTGGGTAGAGTATATGCATATTTTCATGCTCCTGCAACATAACCATAGAAGGAAAAAGGTTTGTAAAGTGATAGTTTTAGTTTGATTTAAAGCATGTAGTAAATAAACTAACTTAAGTATCAAAACTAGCTTTGAAAGTCCTGTTGTTGTTGTTTTTTTATAAATACAGGAAAATTCGACAATGAATGCTAATCATCAACACTCTTAAACAAGGCCTTTTTAAGAGACAACACCTTACCAGACACAAACGATAAAGGCTCAAATGTAGGACCCAAAAGCAAAACTATAGATAAATTCCAGGAATTTGTAAGGGAAATCAAATAAGTGAATGAGAAATGGGCAAAAACGTTGTGGCCTGCATGCCCCATATATAAATTGAGAAACCAGTTGATGTCTCTTAATAGAAACACCATCTAAGCCTCTACAGTATTAAAATAAAGTAATGAGAGGAACATCAGCAAGAACCTGATAAAAACAGGTTCATTTCCACTCTGCCTCTAGATTTGTTTCACAATCTGAGTAAGTAATCTTCATTCTGTACATTGTACATTCAATCTGTACATTGCTCCCACAATAGGGTATGATGGGTTAATATGTGGCCATGTGGCTTTGCAAACGCACCCCTCCTTGACCGATTGGTGTGGAACACCACCTTCACAAAAAAGACACAACTGCTCCAAATGTCTTGAAGGAAAATCGTCAGTGCTAAAAACACTACTTACATCTCCAGACAATGTTATGGACAACGAACACAGGTGCATTTTATTGATGGCATTTTGAATGCAGAGATACCGTGACGAGAAACAAAAGTGTTGCGTTTATATTTTTGTTCAGTATATGTGCCAAGCAAGCTGCTGACCCATACATAACCTGCAGTAGGGGTGTGCAACGAAGCTAATATTTGTATTTGTTTCTGTGTATGTAAAACTTGTAAAACAATAATGCTATATAATATATAAAAGAAGGGAGAAAGCATGAAATCATGTTCTAATTTTTGGTCCCCAGTGCGAGCTGCAGGGTGAATCTAAACCACAGAACAATTGTTATTTTACAGTGACACACCAAACCAGGAGAAGGGGAGAGACGAAGTTGAATATGTAGTGGCATAAGTGCAGCTGGACCTCCTGCTTCCTTTTCTTTTGCAATCCAGAATGCTAGCACAGCAGAAAGCTTTGTGTGAACTGCGCTCGAGTCATTTCACATTTGGTGAAAGTGCTTTTACATTATATAACTTTTTTTATATCAAAAACAAACAAGCAAGCCCAGCCCAGCCCAGATAAGGAAAAGTAATGCAAAAGTAATGCATATTTTCATTTAAAAATCTCTCTGCCATTGTACAGCTTATACTCTATTCACCCAAACTGGTCCACTCCTTAGGTTCTGGAATGTGGATACAGATGCTTTCAAGGGTTTCTTCATCTGCCAATGGCTGCTACAGGCCACCAGCACCCTGCAGCATAAAGTATACTTTGTATATAAACTGGCAGATACATTAACATTGGGAATTTCACCACACTAGGACTTCTAGGGACTGTGTAATGTATGGAACCCATGGACTAAGTTTTCTAAGGTTTGTTGTGTTGTTTTAAGTTCCATGTGGAAATTGTACTTTGTTTATTCACTTTATAACTTTTTGTATGTTTCATCTTTTTAAATGCTCCCAACCTCAGAGTTTAATCTGACCCTATTTTAATAAATTGTAACAATACCATCCGATAAGGCCAGTCATTACACTGAACCTAAACGCCAACTCTCTCTACCGCCTCCACTCCTCTGAGATCTCCAATGCTGAGCCCAAACCAACCCTGCATCTGTCCATTATTGTGAGCTCAATCCAGTGGATCCTGGATAATCCAATCGTGGAAACAACCATAGCAGCACAAACCTCATGAATTCTGTTCACTGAGCTACCCCTCAGCCCCGAAATTCAGCTGCTGGGGGCTCCCCTCTTTCTCCCTTTTTTCTCCTCCATAGTAGAGTATATTAAGTCCTCTCAGTTTTTTTCAGTATTTTATCTACAAAAACCTATTGTCAAGATTTATAGGGTATGACAGGCTAAAGGCGCCTTTTATTTTTTTCCCTCTAAACCACTGGATGGTACAAAAACTTGGTGTAGCTCTTTCCAAAACAGCTTTTTAAGATGCACGTGCAAATTTGGCTGATCCTTGATGTAATTGTGGGCAGCAGAGCAAAGATGATTCTGTGCTAACTTGATCTAATATTTGATGTTTTTTTTTAAACATTGTAGATTTAAGCAGCAAATGAGAATTGCTAACATTATTGCATATATTTTGAGACAACGGTCTTAAATCATTTTCAGTTTTGTTTAAGATAATTAAAGCAACAGTTTTTCAATAACAGAAGAATATGTCAAAGTATGGGTAAAAATCGCCCCTGGTGTTTGGGCACAATAATTAATATGATAATTAAAAGATGGCTGACTTTTCCATTTGTTGACATGACATGGTTAGATTCAGATGGTAAATATAAAATATTATGCTGGGTGTTCACCTTGTTTATAATGAAACTATCATATTTACAAATATTATATTTTTTAAAAATCACTTGTTACTACTGTACATTTATATTAAATTACTATGGGACCTCCTTCAATGCTTTCAGAATCTTTACTTTTTTAAATAATTTTGTTTCATTTTTAAAAATATTTTATATTAAAATATTTTAATTACTGTATATTTATTAAACAAAATTAATTATTTTATTTATCAAAATAAGTGGAAAATAGTACGAACTTTCCAAAAGGGATTTTAAGTATTAACATTGTTAAATATATTAGCTAAAGTATTTATATCAATACTCTGTGCCGTTTGCCCCATGCTGGCCAGCCTTTTACCCTGTATGTGGGGTAAAAGGCCCCCCTTGCCACCTCATACATTTATACGATTTTTAAACAACATAAACCACTTGTTTGATTTATTTTTACACAAAGTATGTTGCTCCATAAATGTTAAATACAAAAATAACAAAGTGTAGATGAATGCAAATAGTCTTTCATAATCCACAAGAGGGTAGATACAGGACGGACAGGCAGGATGCACACGTAGGGACATAGTAGACCGGACGACAAACAGAGAACAGAACACACACCTGAACTAAATGACACAATCAAACATGAGGGAAAACTGGGTCACAGAACACATGAGAAATAAAAACACAACAAAAGTTCAAAATGGTGTGACAGTTCGCCCCCCTCCCGGAAGGCGTGACCTTGCGCCGCAGGAACAATAAAGGGGGGGACGGAGGGGGACTTAGGACGAGGACAAAGGAGTGGATGTGTGATGGTGACAGGGGATGGCAAAATGCTGGCAGGAAGGCAGGCAGACAGACAAATACTGGAGGAGGTTCGCGCGGAGGAAGGACACCCGGGAGGAGGACGACAAACAGAGTCCAGGGTGGAGACGACGGAGGGAGGAAACAGGAGGAGCCAGGGCGGATCAGACGGAGAGAGGAGCCATTTTGGAGGCAGAAGGGACCAGGGCGGATCGCACACGTAGGGACATAGTAGACCGGACGACAAACAGAGAACAGAACACACACCTGAACTAAATGACACAATCAAACATGAGGGAAAACTGGGTCACAGAACACATGAGAAATAAAAACACAACAAAAGTTCAAAATGGTGTGACAGTTCGCCCCCCTCCCGGAAGGCGTGACCTTGCGCCGCAGGAACAATAAAGGGGGGGACGGAGGGGGACTTAGGACGAGGACAAAGGAGTGGATGTGTGATGGTGACAGGGGATGGCAAAATGCTGGCAGGAAGGCAGGCAGACAGACAAATACTGGAGGAGGTTCGCGCGGAGGAAGGACACCCGGGAGGAGGACGACAAACAGAGTCCAGGGTGGAGACGACGGAGGGAGGAGCCATTTTGGAGGCAGAAGGGACCAGGGCGGATCAGATGGAGGGAGAAGCCAAGGAGAAGACAGGAGGGAGCAGTCGGAAAAAGGCGGGACCCAGGCTGCAGCCAGGGTGGAGCCAACTGAGGGAGGAGCCATGGTGGAGGAAGGGCTGATGGCTCCAGGGGGCCGACCGAAGGTGGCGGAGAGCCAGGGTGACACTGAAGATCCGGAGGGCCAAGGCGGCTCCGGAGCCACGGGGGACCAAGGTCAGAGGAGCCTGACTGAGCCAGAGGTATGGAGGGACGAGGTGCAGCCGGAGGAGTGGAGTCCCGAGGCGGCGGATGGTCGACGACAGACCAAGGCAGAGCCAGAGGGACGAGGGAGCCCGGCGGAGCTGGTGGACTGATGGGCCACGGTGGAGAGGAGGGAGCTAGGAGCCATGGGGGAGCCGCTGGGTCAAAGGGCTGAGGCGGAGTCCAGGACTCGGAGGCTGGAAGCGGAGACAAGGGATCCTCCAGCCATGCCGATGGAGACTGGCAGACCCGCAGCGATCCCACTGCACCGATGGTGGGCTAAGGGTGAGCAGAGGGGCTGCCAGATGAAAGCGGTGGTGGAGCTGAAGAGGCAGGGATGACCGGAGGAGGCAGGAGAGGGAGGGTGGGTGTGAAATCCAGACAGGTAGAGGGTTCACGGATGGTGTGTGCCGCCCACACACACCACATCGCGACTCCAAATACTGGGAGCGCCATTGACAGGGGAACGACCTCCGTGGTCGTTTCAGGGCAGGCAGATACTTCAGGGCAGACAGATAAATCAGGGCAGGCAGATAGTTCAGGGCAGATAAACAGTTCAGGGCAGACAGATATTTCGGGGCAGGCAGATGATTCAAACACGACCTCCATGGTCTTGGTTCAAGGTCATGGTCTCCAATTTGCCCTGATCTTGAACAGGGACTTCAGCGTCTCATCGTCAAAGTCGGTGGTGACAGCGAAACAGCTGAAGTCCCTAGCGAAATCCTCGATATCCTGTCTCCTCCGAGCCAGAGCGGCGAATCTCGCGGCCAGATCCATAAAAAAAAAATCCAAAAGAGAAAGACTTTAAACAAAAAAAAAACGTCTTCTGTCACGCTACAGTGAGATAAATGCACGAAGAAGATGAAGATGAATGCAAATAGTCTTTAATAATCCACAAGAAGGTAGATACGGGATCGACAGGCAGGATGCACATGACATTGTAGACTGGATGACAAACAGAGATCAGAACACAACTAATATAGTAGAGCAAATGAGGATAATTAACCAGACACACCTGAACTAACTGACACAATCAAACATGTGGGAAAACTGAGTCAAAGGAAACATGAGGAATAAAAACACAACAAGAGTTCAAAGAGGTGTGACACACACACACATATATATATATTCTGCAATAATAATAATAATTAATAATTAATAATTCCTTGCATTTATATAGCACTTTTCCGGGCACTCAAAGCGCTTTTACATAGAAGGGGGGAATCTCCTCAACCACCACCACAATCATACATTTTGGGTGTAGTGAAAAGCACTTTTTCCGAAAATTAGTTCACCAAAAATTAGTTTTACTTTCACGTGGTGTGACGCTCTGCATATTATCCCACTCTATGTGTGTTTGTGCTCCGCTCAGTTGCTCACGGCCCATGTGAGTGCTCCACTCATATACCGTTCATGCTCATCGGAACAGCAAAGTCCACTCGAAAAACGAGCTGACAGGAAACATGGATGTAGTACAGAATTGTTTCTGTCTGCAATAGCCCTACTGTGTTGTAACATGGTGTATATGGGCAACTCTGGTAACGCTGCCCTCTCATTCATTGATCTGCTAACCGTTATGTTATGCTCACATGTTCTGATAATAATAGCTTTCTAGGACTAAACTTTATTTGGATAATTGGTAAAAAAAAAAAAAAAGAAATCTCTTAATAGCCCTACTGTTAGACCTGAAAAACTAAAAAGCAATTTATTTCATTTGTAGGCCTGTCTTTATTTTTTATTTGTGCTATCATTATTAATTTCTTTATTTGTTCTTATTTTATTACTGACTGTTTCCTTGTCATTTTTTATTCAATTCAAAGTTTGAAATCAAGCTATCTCGTGCTACTGCAACAAAATTACCCCACAGTAAAATAAAAAAAACACTGAGTGAGCAAAAATTTGTGAGATAGTTTAAGTTATAACGGTAATTAAACAATGTTTACATATGAATAAAAGCCTACATTAAAATCTGTCATATAAATTGGTCTCTTCATTAGAAATTAGCCTACTGATTGCCTCCATGGACAAAAAAATTAATAATATAAAAAATATCTGACACATATACAATATATATATATATATATATATATATGACACATTCTGCAGTTCTTCCCTGCTGTACCGAATATCGATACTTTTCAAAGTATCATATCGAAGTTAGAAAATCAAATATTGTGACAAAATGTATTTTGTAGGGTGCCACAAGTTTGTTAAAATTTCCAAAGGGTGCCGCGACTAAGAAAAGGTTGGGAAACACTGCTCTAAGACAACAACCGACCAAGAACTAATGAAATACGGGGCTAAATATACACCAGATTATAAGCTCCAAGACAAAAACAACAGAATCAAATAAACTTAAAAAACATTGAATCATAGAACACAAGAGATTTTAACTGAAATTCAATTCAAATATATATCATGCCTGTAAACACTTCAACTTTTGCTGAAACTTGCCATTCAGACAATGAAATAGGCCATACCTCCATATGTTCTCCTTATGTTCCATATAAAGCAGAGTTTTGTTTAGACTGTCAAGTTGTATCTAATTCTTGGATTACATTGTTGTCATAACCATACTGTATAACTACTAATGATAATTATTTGCTATGGAATCCCCCCCACACCAAAATTTCAAGATTCTGTGTCAAAGGAGAAGCATGTTTATGCATGAGCTAATGCTGCTTCTCATATTCTTTCAGGGTATATCTTTAAGGTAGAAAAAAATCCTGAAATGTACAACCTCTTACATATTTTTATGAATTGAACCACAGTAATTGCGTAATCTGAAAGACGAATAAAAGGCTTTGAAATACTATTTTAGTGAGCTGACCTTTTAGTAGAAGAAGAAAAAGGCCCAGACAGGTCTGAAATAATCTGTAAATATAGAAAAGAATAGCTTACTGTAATGCAGTTGCAGCTAGTCATTGTAATCCTACAACCCCACACCATTACAGCACTGTCATTTCCTCTCCCTGTTCACTGCATACAGTTGTCAATTAATTGTAATGAACTACATCTGTGAAAATTAATGAGTAATTGTGGAGTACAACAACTAGCAGACAGGAATCAACTAAACTTTTTTTTTGTTGTTACAGTGGTAAGTCATGAGTGGGAGAAACTGAGATATGAAGCTACAGAGTGAGAAAGAGTGTAATAGTTTGAAGATAGAAAAAAAATGTGTCAAAAGAGCAGGGCAGAATAAGAAAGAGACGGGAGTAGGAGAGAAAATGTTAAAGAAGACTCATCCTACACAAACCCTCTATCTCTGAGAGCCTGTGGTGTCACAGAAACCTCTGAGTCAAACCAAAACTGTACACTACATGTCTCTTTCTCACCACACACACACACACACACACACACACACACACCACTCCTGTCCAGCAGATGCAGTGTCAGCGTTCTCTTTGAAGACGAGAACACTGGCACACTCTTTAAATAGATACTTGTTTGGATGGGACTAGATTGAATTGCAAATCATTGAAACAGAACTGCTGTGTTGCTTTTTATTACAATTATGGAATTTGAAAAGTTTTAGAGAGTTTCAAAAATTTAGACAGGTGATGTTATACGGAATAAATCATTTATGACCTGTTAGGGGCAGTATATGTATTAAAAAGAAAGAAAGAAAAAGAAAATCATTTCTTGGTCATGTAGAAACCTAGGTTCATGGTTCATCTTTAATGTCATCCCTTTGTTCATGCATTTCCTTCTGAAACTGGAACATACTGAATCTGTTGTGCAAGATGGCTTTTGGTCCAATCCAAAATGTGAAAAGCTTAAAAGTATAATGTTGTTAAGGAAGCATTTATGATTTTCTATGTGATATCATTATTTAAAAATTAACAGAATGTTTCATATACTCCCAAAATGATTGAGAATAAATTCTTCATTGCACATATGTTTACCACATAATACAGCTATCTAAAATTCAAGAAATAGCATATTATTAATAAGTAAAGTCATGTCTTATTAACTGAAATGTTTAGTGGTGCAGCTACATTTCTGTGCGGTGTGTGAATCATTTTTCCTGTGTGCAGCACTTCTTTGGGCTGATCATGTTTCTGAGCTCTGAAATCTTAATGATGCAGCAGAACTCTCCGGAAGACCAGCGGAGGTGAAGGTGAGGAGGAGAGAGCGGGCCTGTACTTTCTGACCCAAAGCTGCTCCACAACACTCATCACACACCAATTACTAACTTAGAAATATAACACAATACAGAAATATTAATAACAATTCCATTTTTTAAATCAAAATAAAACAGTTTTTTGGGGGGGGCTTATTATTAACAATTAATAAATAACTGGTATACTTTTTAAAGTTATGATTTGTCTTTCCTGGTACACGTGGCAAATACAAATAAAAATGTAATAATAATTAAGCTGAACTATAGCCTACCATAAAAATGGTCTATATATGAGACTCAGAAGGCTGGAATGTTGTAGTCTTTTTAGTGGTTATAGTGTTTTTCAGTTTTGGAGCTTGACAGACACCTCCAGTTATTTATGAAATAAAGCTTAAATTGTGGAACAAAATGTAAAAGGTTCGCAAAGGTTGATTCTGAATGAGGGATCAATACCAACGCTACGTTCATGAGCTTCTGACATTTTCGGTGCATGAGATTGTCCTGTTTTGTTGTTTCCGGTATGCCGAAGCATCTTGAAGCTCCGACCTCTTCTGAAAGGGAGCCGGTGAGCACCAACTCATTTGCATTTAAAGGACTAACCCAAAAAGAGTGTGTTTTGGCTCATACCCTAAATGTGGCCATGTTAACAAGCTATAAAAATGATCTGTGAGGTATTTTGAGCTACAACTTCACATACACACTCTAGGGACATCAGAGACTTATTTTACATCTTGTAAAAAGGAGCATAATAGGTGGCCTTTAAGTTACATTCCCAATATGCAATCATTTAATCTTGTCTGATTACATTGTGTGATGAATACAGAGAAATTCTCCAAAGTTGAGCAGTTGGTAAGCTGAGCCGGAGAAAGGTAATTAGATTAAAATAATTTGCCTGGGTCAATGGAATAATGCATGTTCAATACTTTTTCCCTGGGTCATTCCACTTTATTACACAGAACTTAATTTCTAAACTTATTTGTATTGTTTTCTTTGTATGTATGGATTAGTTGGGTTGTTACCGACATCTGGTGAAAATTTCATGTCAACAGCACCTTTAGAAATATATATAGTGAGAAAAATGGTGACGTGTTCAATACTTATTTTACCCGCTGTAAATAGAAACAGGCCATCATTGTCCAGGAGCTCACTGGGAAAACTCCTGGTACTTCAGATGGCAGTCTGCCCTTGAAAGAGTTACATGTGTGTTGAAGTGAGTATACATACAGTAGTTAATCTATATGATAATAGTGAGAGAGGACTGAGAGATGATGTTTCCAAACATCTTTCATACACATTCATGCTTTCTCTAACACACATCATCTACAGATCATATTTATTCATTTATATTCATCATTTAACTGTGCCAGTAATACACATCACCAAATGCAGTGGATATAAAAAGTCTACACACCCCTGTTTAAAAGTGTTTTTGAGATGTAAAAAAAATTACATTTACACATGCCAAAAAAAAAGACACTTTCCAGACTCAATGCCCATTAGCAAAAACACTAAATCACACACACACACAACACAAAACACAGGTACACCCCCAAAACAAAATCAAGACTTTGTAAAAGAGCATAGGACCCCTTTAAACAAATAAGGTATTTTTTTACAGCAGTATTCCTTTACAAAGATACACCCCCAAAACAAAATCAAGACTTTGTAAAAGAGCATAGGACCCCTTTAAACAAATAAGGTGTTTTTTACAGCAGTATTCCTTTACATAGAAGCAGTTAAAATATTTATTGTAAATCTCAATTTATAACATTAATGTAACCAAATTAAATATAAAACCAAAGCTATTTGCCACTGCCAGGGCATTAACGTTTTTATAGGAAATATTTTATAGTTTGTTATAGAAAAACAAGTTATGCTCAGAGTCCAGAGCCTCGAACAAAACATTATAACAGGCACCTTCCGAGTAGAGACCAGCACTATCGTGGGACCCAACGCAACAGAGTGCAGCGCAGGACAACCCGAGTGCGGGTAGAGACTCGTATGTGCGGGAGAATAAGGGTGTACTCACACTAGGCAATATTAACCATGCCCAAGAGCGTTTGACCCCCAAATCCCAGTTTGTTTGATTAGTGTGATCGCTCCGTGCCGCGCTCGGGCACGGTTCGTTTAGCCGTCCCTGGCTCGGTTGGAAGAGGTGGGCCAGAGTGCATATATAGATCAGTGAGTGTGAGAGCTAACCGCTCCGGAGTGCGGAACTTCTGATACGTGCAGCATGATTGCGTGTACATTTCTGAGTGGCAAGAGATAGATCTGTAAAGCAATATATTGAGAGGGCCGTGTGTTACCGCGTCCCAAACAACTCAAAATAATAAACCACAAAGTTAACAAAACGATGGAATGCACTGTGCTGAGCGAGTGCGCTTCTCTTCTGTCTTCACGTACTATCGGAAACTTCCTATTTCCCACTTATGAAGTCGTGATTATGAGCTTGTTGCACTCTTTTCTGTTAAAAATAACAGTGAACAGTAGTTTGTGAATGTTGATGCTTAGCCTAAATAATTTTATCGGGAACGTTCATGATGTTAGCGCTGGTGCAGTCTTAGGCCCACCCCAAATGCTCTCATTGGTTGAGACGCATGATGACACCCATCCCAAGCAAGTAATGATCAACATCCCACCCCTCCTGTGACCCATGGTTTGTCTGTATGTGTATTCAGAGCCAGTGAGCAATGGACTTTCATAATAATAAAAAAACTGTGTTAATGCACGATAAAATAATTGTCGGCGTTAATCAATTAATGCATTAATGCGATAATAACGTTAACTTGCCCAGCCCTAATTATTATATATTTATATTTACATTTTCATTTAGGCATTTAGAAGATGCTTTTATCCATAGCGACTAAAAAATGAGGACAATGGCAGCAATCAAAATCAACAAAAGGGCAATGATATGCAAGTGCTATGACAGATCTCAGTTAGCCTAACGCAGTACACGTAGCAAGGTTTTTTTTATTTTATTATATAATAAATAAAAAGAAAACAGATAGAATAGAAAAAGAATAGAACAAGCTCGTGTTAGAGGTCATTTTTGCTTTTTGTTAATTGTATAATAAATAAAAAGAAAACAAATAGAATACAAAAAGAATAGAGAAGCTAGTGTCAGTTTTTTTTTTTTAAGAAAGTCAAGCAGTTAGTAAATGAATAGAATGCAAGTCTAAAAGGGGCAAGTTTTTGTTTTAAGAATAGAATTAGAATAGAGAGTGCTAGAGTTAGAGGGTCAAATAAAGATGGAAGAGATGTGTTTTTAGCCGATTATTGAAGATGGCTAAGGACTCAGCTGCTGGGATTGAGTTGAGCTGGTCATTCCACCAGGAGGGAACATTTAATTTAAAAGTCTGTGGAAGTGATTTTGTGCCGCTTTGGGATAAACAATAAAGCGACGTTCACTTGCAGAACACAAGCTTCTAGAGGCACATAAGTCTGAAGTAATGAATTTAGTTAAAAGGGTGCAGAGCCAGTGGTGATTTCATAGGCAAACATTAATGCCTTGAATTTAATGCGAGCAGCTAGTGGTAGCCAGTGCAAATTGATGAACAGAGGTGTGACGTGCATTCTTTTTGGCTCATGAAAAAATTGTGCTGCCGCTTTCTAGATTAATTGTAAAGGTTTGATAGAAGTGGCTGGAAGTCCTGCCAAAGAGAGCATTGCAATAGTCCAGCCTGGACAGAACAAGAGTTTGAACAAGGAGTTGTGAAGCATGTTCTGATAGAAAGGGCCTGATCTCCTTGATGTTGAATAAAGCAAATCTGCAGGACCGGGCAATTTTTAGCAATGCGGTCTGAGAAAGTCAGCTGATCCTCAATCATAACTCCAAGGTTTCTGGCTGTTTTGAAGGAGTTATGGTTGATGAGCCTAACTGGATAGTGAAATTGTGATGAAACGATGGGTCTGGTGGAACCACAAGCAGTTCTGTCTTGGCAAGATTGAGTGGAAGGTGATGGTCCTTCATCCAGCAAGAAATGTCTTAGAAAAGCTGAGATGCAAGCAGCTATCGTCAGATCATCAGGATGGAATGAGAGGTAGAGTTGAGTGTCATCAGCATCGCAGTGATATGAAAAGCCATGTTTCTGAATGACAGAACCTAGTGATGCCATGTAGACAGAGAAGAGAAGTGGTCCAAGAACTGAGCCTTGAGGCACCCCCAGTAGTTAGATGTTGGGGTTAGGGTTAGCGACTTGGACACCTCACCTCTCCAAGATACCTTGAAGGACCTATCTGAGAGGAGTGTGGTTCCTGAGATGCCCTTTGCCAATAGGGTTGACAGGAGGATCTGGTGGTTAACCAGTTGTGACCCATTGTATAATCAGAGGAGTATAGACAAGTTTATGAATGTGTCACTCCACAATACAATAGCAAAATATATAAATATGTATAGTATTTTTATGTTTCATTAATCAGTGTCTAGCACACCTTCCTAAGGAAAGGATATGGACCAAAAGACATTGCAATTACTAAATGCTATTTAGACAGAAGTTCCAGATCTATACTTGTGCTCTTATTATTTCAGTTATTTTGCCTTTAATGTAAATAAACATGTGCAAACAATATACTTGCTCTTGTGAATTTATTTGGATGTTAATTACATTGTGCGAGCTGTCTCTTTAATACTGCGTGGTTTATATACATGTTGCTGCTGATTGGACTGACATTTTTGACACACCCACCAAACAAGAGAAAACGTATCTCTAACCCCGTTGCACACCGTTTCCAGGAAACATGACGTTCAAACTGAAAACAGAAGCAAAACGTTGCGCACAGGTTTGAGCTTGAACTTGCCCCTGGTCTTCTGGTTTTTGTTCTGCTTTGTGATTGGTTGCTTTAGTCATGTGCCTTGTTTCCCATTGGTTAGTTTGTGTCATGTGACCAATGTTGGGTAAGTTACTCAAAAAAGTAATCCACTACAAATTACTAATTACTTCTTTAAAATTATAATTTGATTACATTACTGATTACTGCATTTAAAAAAGTAATCAGATTACAAATTACATTACTTTTAAGTTTACTTTACTTTTCAAGTTATCAAACCTAAAAAAAATACACTACAAAGAGAAACTCATAGTTCTTTCATTAATTTAATATTGACTGAAAACATTTTTTTTTTTTGGTTTTGCAAAATAAAGAAACCGAATAGGGTGCGCTTTCTGCATTCACAGTCTCCGTGAATATCTTCCTGAAACGAGTCACTAAAATGAATGAAAATGACATGAGAAATACAGTATATCTAAAGAAAGCTTGAAGTGTCTATTATTAAATGAAGTAAGTCACATCCACTGCATGAAAAGAGTCAAATCTGGTCATGGTAAACTGATGTGTAATTTCAGGAAATTGTGTGGAAATTACCTGAGTCAAGTTACACGGAACAGTAAATTTCCAGAAATACCCATGTACTCCGATGTACACGGACACATACAGGAATCCGTGAAGTTTCATGGACATATAGAGCTGAAACACTGCTGGTTGTGAGGACTGGTGGCTTTCATATGTTAAACACCAGCAGTTAAGGTGCTTACTGTGTTCTCAGGTGGAGGGAGGGGATGGGCCAGGGAGGTTTCACAAAACAGCCTAAAATTAGTCTTAATATTACTGAACTCAAATATAGCTAGCCATATTATTTTTGACAGAGCCATTAGAGAACATATCTATGTATGTTTTATACATAGATACATAGCCATTCTCTCTCTCCCGTTTCATTCTTTCCATATTATTTCACAGAAATTAAAACCTTGTCCCTTCCTGGCATATCAGGAGAAGTGGTTTCTCTAGCAGTATCTTTACCATTAGTGATTAATGCCCTCCAAAAAGTCAGTGTGTGTTATGAGTTATGATGTGTATCTTTTCCTGGGCAACAGTGGAACTCTTCAATAGTTGTGTTTAGTCAAAACTAGCAGAGTATATTTATAATTATGATTATAATTATAAACTACACATAGACAAACAATACTTTTAAAAGATATCTCCCCTGATAAATATTTTATGTAAAAAGTGTGTCAAATAGCACAGGTCTCCAATATATCTAATTAGCTAGCGAGTGAACCTAGGTCGTTCACTCGCGAAGCCTCGTCCACTCCTGACAGCAGAATGGATATATTTGCATGACTTTCTAACATTTACATGTGAAAAATATACCTGTGAAGTGTCAGTTATGCACTGAGGAAAACACAACATCTCAAATGCTCCGGATCGGCTTTCACTGTGGACAAAGCGGAGTTCAGCCCGGGGTCGTCACATGTGGTCGCCGCAAGCCCGCCAGATGCTCCTTCGTCGAATCCGCCGGCCTCCGCTCACTCAAGGCCGCCGTGTGTGATGCTGTGTTTCGTTGTGAAAGTGAAACTACTTTGTTTGGTCTTCCAAAAGAGGACACGACTAGAAATCAGTGGTTAAGTTGTATTTACTTACAACACTGTTCCAGAACACTTCAACTCAAATATTCAGATGTGTGCAGCACATTTTATGGAGGACTGTCTCCTGATCCTGGGAGAGTAGACTACAATGCTGGCTGTTCTGACTCACAGACTGTAAGTACGTTTTTTATATTTAAAGGATTTGTCACTGATGATTCAAACGAGAGTTTTGAGCAGTGTAGAGTAGCACTTGTTGTTTGTCATTTCTCCGATCACAAATGCAGACATGGTTTTAAGTTTACGCAGCGCGATGCAACGCGTAAAAAGACAGTATAAGTCATATCTACTGATTGGCTTCATCACTCTGTCTCCTCTCCACCAATAAGCTGGTGTGTGGTGGCCGTTCTGGCGCACTATGGCTGCCGTCGCATCATCCAGGTGGATGCTGCACACTGGCGGTGGATGAGGAGATACCCCTTGACAATGTAAAGCGCTTTGAGTGCCTAGAAAAGCACTATATAAAATGTAATCAATTATATGTAATGTAATGAATTGTAATTATGTCCCCACTGGATGCAACAAATGCCTCATTTATAATGGGTTTTAATGTTTTTGTCTCGTCACTCTGGGACAGGGCATCAAAGTATGGTGAGAGGCGTAACATTTCCGTCACACGCTTGAGGTATTCAGCCAATCACAATGCACTGGATAGCTGGCCAATCAGAGCACACCTCACTTTTTCAGACCGATGAGCTTTGTAAAAGCGCGTTTCAGAAAGGCGGGGCATAGAGGAGAAACAATAATGTACAGTATGTGGAAAATAATGTGTTTTTTTAACCTTAAACCGCATAAACATATTTCTTTACACCAAATACACAAAATAGTGTTCTTTTTAGCAACATCATATGACCCCTTTAAGGGCTTCTTAAGAATAAGCGTTCACATCAAATTAACCTGACTCATTGAACCTGGATCGAATTAGTGAGATTGCTTGAACTTAAATTGTCATTTATGAAACTGCTTTAGTCCCGACTGATTTCTTAGCTTATTTCAAGTCAGGTTTTGGACTTTAATCCCCACTTTTCTTAGCGTCCTTTATGAAACAGCCCCCTGATCTCAAGTCACACTTCTTGAGGACACCAACAGCTACAGACTGAAACATTTGTAAGCTTGCACAGTTCTGGGAAGAATCCACTTCAACAGCATGCACAAACCAGGTAAGATTAATCATTTATATTGTGTAAAACTAATATATTTAATGTCAAAACTATATTTATACTGTACTGGGTTAGTTCGTTCCGTTGGCCAGTGAAGTAATATAAGCATTTCTTTATTTTTTTGAACAAATAACTGTTATTTTAATAAATATTTAATAAATATTTTGGTTTTCACCATAATTTGGATGAATATTCAACATAAATATCTATATGACATCATCTAGGCCTATATCACAAAGTTTTGATTATTATATCCTAAACATTGTTTTCATAACGCAAGGCGCAACGTGATGTAAACAAACAGCGCTTCATACAGTATCGTTCATGTGGCACCTTGTTATGTCAGACCTTTCAGACATATTTGCATTACACTGGCTCGTTCACCAGTATTTGTATGTAGGCCTAACACCTGCGAATGTACCTGCTGTTAGGACAATGCAGTGTTTAATCACCTATCTGAATGATCGCTAGTGCTGCTTTATCACACTCACGTGTTTTAAGCCTTGTCAGTTTAAACATTAAAGCATTTTAAGCCATTCAAAAACGAGTCGGCACGAAAGAGATTTCAATGCGGTAATCGCACGCTGTGACAGATTGTTTCTTTGCACACACAAAAAGCACTCGGCTCGGACCGCACGCAAGTACCAAATTGAGTAATTTTTCTTGTCTGCTTGAGCAAATGCACAGAATATTATGTTAATGGCTGTTTTGACGAGTATCCACGTAAATGTGATTTGTTACCGGCCCGTTCTTCACCCCAAACCAGAGCAGGTTCATGACTTCTTCCACCAGTAACGGCAGTACTGCTCGGTCCCCTCGCCGTATCGGCTCAAATGCATAAGCAATTGCACTTATTATGGGCTCAACAGTCCTTTCAAGTTTGTCTTCCTCTATTTAAACAAGCGTGTGTACAAAAAGTAAAGAAATACTTATATATTACTTAACTGGCCATTGGAACGAACCAACCCTGAGACGTCACACGCGGTGGTACTGCAAGATGGTGGCGCCCTTGCTCTAAAAGTATAACAAAACATTATTTTTTCTTTAAAATTGTTTCATTAATCATGTTTGTTATATATTTTTTAATTAAAGTGGAAATCACTTTACTAAATAATGAAAACTTGACTGACTGCTTCCCTTCCACTTTAAATAGGCTATTAGCCTGTAGTGATTATTGTCAACATTACTGTTGTTTTGCAGTTGCTGTTGCTGGAGACAAGGTCAACCGAGACAAACACAGAAAGAGCACTGCGGAGGACAGAAATGGTGGAGCTCACTGTAAGATGAGGAAGATACTGTTGTTGATGTGCATGCACACAGGATCTACTGTGAGGAATGGAGTCTGCTGGGTCACTTTATTTCATGTGTTATTTACTGCATTTGTCTGAAATCTTTCATTCAAAGTAGAGGTTGTATTTTTAAATGTTGTTTTCTGTTGAAATTGTTTTCTGACTGTTTTTATGTTTTGGATACCATTTACTATTTTTCCCTAATAAAGACAAACAATCAATCTGCCCACCTAGGGGCTGTTTCATAAAACTAGTTTACCAAATAAGCCGGGCTCATTTCAGTTATTCGGATTTATTGTCACTTAATTTGGTTTCATAAAGCAAAATTACCAAAGCTCAAGCTCGGTCACTGTTGCAACTTATGCTGGGAAACTAACCTGGTGCGGAGCAAGCTAACTGTCAGGCTAAGCTGAGCTCCACTAACACTGACCAATAGGAACGCATTTATATTACCACTGACTCTTTCACATACAATTAGTTGACTTTATTATTAGTCCAAAAATAAAAGCATACAGAAAATGCAACTTAAATAATCAAATAAATTTAAGAAAATAGGCTACAACCAACTGTATTTAATGTATTGTGCCCAAAATGCAATTACTTTTTTTTTAAGATATATGTAAACATTTTAACGCAGCTGCTACTTGTGCATTCAGTTGATCAGTAGTTTCTAGCCATGCAGCCTTTCTCTCTGGTTTTATGACAGCTGTACCTTATGGTTATTAGTAGAACATTAAAACATTACAATATAAAATTGCTCTTTAAAGCATTAAAAACACTAAATTAAAAGTTAAAAATCACTTAATTAAAAATGAAAATAAATAATAGAAATCAGACCACATTTTAACTGATAAGAGGAACACACATTTAACTCATTTGAGCTAGTAGGGCTGTATTAGCAAGCTTACATTTGATTTACAGTTATTGCTATCATAAAAATACATTTACAGTGGGGAAAAAAAGTATTTAGTCAGCCACCAATTGTGCAAGTTCTCCCACTTAAAAAGATGAGAGAGGCCTGTAATTTATTTTGTCTCTCATAGTTGAGGTATACCTATGATGAAAATTACAGGCCTCTCTCATCTTTTTAAGTGGGAGAACTTGCACAATTGGTGGCTGACTAAATACTTTTTTGCCCCACTGTATATGTAGGATTAAAAGTCTACTTGTGTCACATTTAATGTCCAACAACAAATATTTTAGCAGAATGCATATTTTATTTAGAATTATTGCGCTATTATTCTATTGCGCTCCGTCTGTTTAGCGCGCATGCGTGCAGCGGCCCTCGTTCACTCACGAAGCCTCGTCCACTCCTGACAGCAGAATGGATATATTTGCATGACTTTCTAACATTTACAGATGAAAAATATACCTGTGAAGTGTTAGTTATGCACTGAGGAAAACACAACGTCTCAAATGCATTAAACAGCACAAATATTCGCTGTTTGCCATGCTGGATCGATTTGATCCATGATCAACATTAAGGGCTGCTTAAGCGTTCACATCAAATTATCCTGACTCATTGAACCTGGATCGAATTAGTGAGATTCCGATTGATTTGTTAGTTTATTTCAAGTCAGGTTTTGGACTTTAATCCCCGCTTTTCTTAGTGTATTTTATGAAACAGCCCCCAGGTCAGCAACCAATCACATCATTCACCTGTAAGGTTTTTGGGAGGGATGTATTCTAAATGTAACCAATAAAGTCACTTTTCTGTAAGGGTTTTGGGTGGGATAAATAAGTTTACCAATGAAATGACTTTTGAGGAAAGTCTGTGTGCTCAGTGGCCTAATAGCTGTGGGGTTTAGTTTCAAATCAACCAATCCAGTTTAACATGAATGACCAAAAGGGGAGGGCACAGTGCCATGAAAGTGTGAACGCCCCCTTCATTTAGGGAATTACTTGCCATGGCAATAAATGGCTGTTGCGTGGAAGAATACCTCAGTAACATACATACGAATTGGTACATATCTGGCAGTATACGGACCCATGGTATTTCCGTGTCTGGTCAGTAATACTCCCAGATTTGTGACCCTGCAGCACAAAAGCAGTCTTAAGTCGCTGGGGTATATTTGTAGCAATTGCCAAAAATACATTGTATGGGTCAAAATTATAGATATTTCTTTAATGCCAAAAATCATTAGGATATTAAGTAAAGATCATGTTCCATGAATATATTTTGTACATTTCCTACAGTAAATATATTAAAACTTAATTTTTGATTAGTAATATGCATTGCTAAGAACTTCATTTGGACCATTTTAAAGGCAATTTTCTCAGTATTTTGTTTTGCACCCTCAGATTCCAGATTTTCAAATAGTTGTATCTCAGGCAAATATTGTCCTATCCTAACAAACCATACATCAATGGAAAGCTTATTTATTCAGCTTTCGGATGATGTATAAATCTCAATTTCGAAAAATTTTTACCCTTATGACTTGTTTTGTGGTCTAGGGTCACATTTGTCCGAAAATCTGCGGTGTGTACAGGAGTTTACTGGTCCGTATACAGCTCTTTTCATGCAGTGATCAAAAGCAAATATTCTCTGATAAAATAATCCATATGAAACCAAAGCGAGGTACAGTCTTTCCCGTCTAAGCTCACCTATAAAGGGATCATGCCCACGCACATCGCGCACTATACGATAATCATCCATGCAAAACCAAGCTTGAGAAACACGAACATGTACATGTCCACATCACCTCCATAAACAAAGAAATATTCAAGTTCATCTCGGCTACTTTTTGTTTTTGGAAGAAGACGCGCTGTGAGGAATAAGCCTTGAATTGTGATGCCAACACGGCTTAATCCAGTGGATGGTCTCATTCTGATGAGTCATTTATTTTTTACTTATATTAGTGTTACTGTGACATAAACTTGTACACATTCATTGTTGAATTTTTCCCAAACTATAATACCAGACTAAAATATGTCATTTTGAAATATGATAGGCAACCTTTCATTGCATCTAAATGTTGTAGGACTCGTCTGCATTTTAAATTGCATTCTTCTGTGATTTATTAAAGGGCATACTGATGCGCAAAACATGATTTTTACTTCTTTCTTTTTTTTTACCACTGCATTAGTAACTTAAGTAACGTAATTTTATTGACATTAGTAACTGTAATCAAATTACATCAATTTAAAATGTAACGCATTTACTGCATTACCAGGAAAAGTAATTAGAATACAGTAACGTATTATACCCAACTCTGCATATGACCCTTTTTGTTTGGTATTTATAGCCCTCATGTTGCCATCGTCTCTTGTCGTGTATTGAATATATGTGACCCTGCTCTCGGTGAGTGTTCAAGTCTAATCTCTTTGTTTTGTATTTATGTTGAATAAATAAACCGCACTTGGGTTCTTAAACTTGCCATTCAGTGGACTGTTTGTTACAGAATACATGGCCGTTACAGTGGACTCAGCAGTTTCTTTGCTTCACCTACATCAAGGTAATCATTGCATAGAGGATTATGTGGATGCCATTTGTGGACTGTGCCATTTGGTGGATTTTAATGATGTGGCTTTAAAGGACATTTTTTGACATGGACAAAGATTCTCTTAATTACTTCATGCTTCGCCATACCCCTCACTGGACTCTTGAGCAATATATTGACTTTACATTATTGGTGAGTGGGTCTGCTTTCACTGTGGGTGACGTGAAGGAGGAACACAGCACTTCACTATGTCTCATCACATTATGACTGCTACACTGGAGCAATTTCACATCCCAACAGTTATGTCTGGAGTTGTTCACGTCATGCCTGCCAAGCCAAAGCCTGCTCACTTCATGTCTGCTCACGTCATGCCTGCTACTCCAGGGCCTGCTCACATCACGCTTACCAAGCCAGAGCCTGCTCACCTCATGTCTGCTACACCAACGCCTGCTCACAGAATGTCTGCTACGCCAAAGCCTCTTCACGTCATGTCTGCCAAACCAGAGCCTGCTCACATCATGCCGGCCACTCAAGAGCCTCATCACAAGATGGCCTGAGGGAGCTTGGGCCAGGACTGAAAGGACTGATTGCCAGTGTGATGAACCCTCCACTAATATTAGTGATAGTAGCTGGCATCCCCAGGGTCTCAGCACTGGCTATCAAAGTGGCTGTTCCCCTATCCTCAGTGCTCCCTGTTATGGCAGTAACCATCCTGAGTGCTTGGGCTGCACACTGCACTCCTGAGGCCTCTCCTGTCCACGAATCTGTCCCAGAGGCCTCTCCTGTCCATAAGTCTGCCTCAGAGGCCTCTCCTATCCACGACTTTGCCTCAGAAGCCTCTCCTCCATGAATCCGCTCCAGTACCTCCAAAGGTGGCGGCTTCTGCTGCAGAATCTCCTGGGGTGATGGCGCCCACTTCTGAACTCACTGCCTGTCCTATCACGGCCATGGAGGCTGTCCATGAACTCTTTGCCCGTCTTGTCACTGCCAAGGGGGCCATCCATGAACTCTCTGCTTTTCCTTTTATGGCCGTAGACGCCATTGTTAACCTCTCTATGCTCTCTGTTCCAGTCCCGCCTGATCCGCCATGGTGGTTCCTGTGCCATTGGCTCCATTGAAGTGGTCATATTTTCCACCGTGGGGATCTTCAGTCTGGTCTGTTCTTCTGTGGGAGTCTTCAGCTTTGCCGGCTCTGCCCTGGCTTCCTGCTCTGCTGGCTCTGACCTGGTGGTCTCCTGCTCCATTTTTCCACAGTCAGCTTCTACTCCACGGCCCTGGTCCTCCAATGTTTCACAGTCTGCCACTGCTTCATGGCCTAGGCCCGACATTGCTCCATGGGCCAGGCCCACCACTGCTCCACAGTCTAGATCTGCCTCTGCTTCATGGCCCAGGTCCACTATGGCTCCACTGCCCAGGTCTGCCATTGCCCCATGATCCAGGTCCTATTCCCCTTCACGGGCCTGGCCCTCCATCCCTCCCCCTGTTCCAACTCCACTCCACCACCCTCCTGGATTTCTTGGGTTTTGTTGTTGTTTTGGGGTGGGTGTTCCTTTTGCCATAGAGGGGGGATCTGTCATGCCTGTTATGAGTTTTGGTTTATGGTCATGTTTTCATGTCTTTTATTTGGTAGATTAGTCCTGTTTCCATTTTTTGAGAGAATCTGTACTTTACTTGAGTTTTTATAAATCTGTCAACTTTTACTCCACTACATTTCCTAATTATGTATTTTAATTAAATTTCCTCTATAGTCCTTCACGTCCGCTACGATCTCAAAACTCTGGCCATTTGATAATACCTATAATATCAAAATCAACTGCAGGCGGCAGATCCTTTTCCTATTTAGCTCCCAAAATCTGGAACAATTTACCAGTCTTTCCCGTCTAAGCTCACCTATAAAGGGATCATGCCCACGCACATCGCGCACTATACGATAATCATCCATGCAAAACCAAGCTTGAGAAACACGAACATGTACATGTCCACATCACCTCCATAAACAAAGAAATATTCAAGTTCATCTCGGCTACTTTTTGTTTTTGGAAGAAGACGCGCTGTGAGGAATAAGCCTTGAATTGTGATGCCAACACGGCTTAATCCAGTGGATGGTCTCATTCTGATGAGTCATTTATTTTTTACTTATATTAGTGTTACTGTGACATAAACTTGTACACATTCATTGTTGAATTTTTCCCAAACTATAATACCAGACTAAAATATGTCATTTTGAAATATGATAGGCAACCTTTCATTGCATCTAAATGTTGTAGGACTCGTCTGCATTTTAAATTGCATTCTTCTGTGATTTATTAAAGGGCATACTGATGCGCAAAACATGATTTTTACTTCTTTCTTTTTTTTTACCACTGCATTAGTAACTTAAGTAACGTAATTTTATTGACATTAGTAACTGTAATCAAATTACATCAATTTAAAATGTAACGCATTTACTGCATTACCAGGAAAAGTAATTAGAATACAGTAACGTATTATACCCAACTCTGCATATGACCCTTTTTGTTTGGTATTTATAGCCCTCATGTTGCCATCGTCTCTTGTCGTGTATTGAATATATGTGACCCTGCTCTCGGTGAGTGTTCAAGTCTAATCTCTTTGTTTTGTATTTATGTTGAATAAATAAACCGCACTTGGGTTCTTAAACTTGCCATTCAGTGGACTGTTTGTTACAGAATACATGGCCGTTACAGTGGACTCAGCAGTTTCTTTGCTTCACCTACATCAAGGTAATCATTGCATAGAGGATTATGTGGATGCCATTTGTGGACTGTGCCATTTGGTGGATTTTAATGATGTGGCTTTAAAGGACATTTTTTGACATGGACAAAGATTCTCTTAATTACTTCATGCTTCGCCATACCCCTCACTGGACTCTTGAGCAATATATTGACTTTACATTATTGGTGAGTGGGTCTGCTTTCACTGTGGGTGACGTGAAGGAGGAACACAGCACTTCACTATGTCTCATCACATTATGACTGCTACACTGGAGCAATTTCACATCCCAACAGTTATGTCTGGAGTTGTTCACGTCATGCCTGCCAAGCCAAAGCCTGCTCACTTCATGTCTGCTCACGTCATGCCTGCTACTCCAGGGCCTGCTCACATCACGCTTACCAAGCCAGAGCCTGCTCACCTCATGTCTGCTACACCAACGCCTGCTCACAGAATGTCTGCTACGCCAAAGCCTCTTCACGTCATGTCTGCCAAACCAGAGCCTGCTCACATCATGCCGGCCACTCAAGAGCCTCATCACAAGATGGCCTGAGGGAGCTTGGGCCAGGACTGAAAGGACTGATTGCCAGTGTGATGAACCCTCCACTAATATTAGTGATAGTAGCTGGCATCCCCAGGGTCTCAGCACTGGCTATCAAAGTGGCTGTTCCCCTATCCTCAGTGCTCCCTGTTATGGCAGTAACCATCCTGAGTGCTTGGGCTGCACACTGCACTCCTGAGGCCTCTCCTGTCCACGAATCTGTCCCAGAGGCCTCTCCTGTCCATAAGTCTGCCTCAGAGGCCTCTCCTATCCACGACTTTGCCTCAGAAGCCTCTCCTCCATGAATCCGCTCCAGTACCTCCAAAGGTGGCGGCTTCTGCTGCAGAATCTCCTGGGGTGATGGCGCCCACTTCTGAACTCACTGCCTGTCCTATCACGGCCATGGAGGCTGTCCATGAACTCTTTGCCCGTCTTGTCACTGCCAAGGGGGCCATCCATGAACTCTCTGCTTTTCCTTTTATGGCCGTAGACGCCATTGTTAACCTCTCTATGCTCTCTGTTCCAGTCCCGCCTGATCCGCCATGGTGGTTCCTGTGCCATTGGCTCCATTGAAGTGGTCATATTTTCCACCGTGGGGATCTTCAGTCTGGTCTGTTCTTCTGTGGGAGTCTTCAGCTTTGCCGGCTCTGCCCTGGCTTCCTGCTCTGCTGGCTCTGACCTGGTGGTCTCCTGCTCCATTTTTCCACAGTCAGCTTCTACTCCACGGCCCTGGTCCTCCAATGTTTCACAGTCTGCCACTGCTTCATGGCCTAGGCCCGACATTGCTCCATGGGCCAGGCCCACCACTGCTCCACAGTCTAGATCTGCCTCTGCTTCATGGCCCAGGTCCACTATGGCTCCACTGCCCAGGTCTGCCATTGCCCCATGATCCAGGTCCTATTCCCCTTCACGGGCCTGGCCCTCCATCCCTCCCCCTGTTCCAACTCCACTCCACCACCCTCCTGGATTTCTTGGGTTTTGTTGTTGTTTTGGGGTGGGTGTTCCTTTTGCCATAGAGGGGGGATCTGTCATGCCTGTTATGAGTTTTGGTTTATGGTCATGTTTTCATGTCTTTTATTTGGTAGATTAGTCCTGTTTCCATTTTTTGAGAGAATCTGTACTTTACTTGAGTTTTTATAAATCTGTCAACTTTTACTCCACTACATTTCCTAATTATGTATTTTAATTAAATTTCCTCTATAGTCCTTCACGTCCGCTACGATCTCAAAACTCTGGCCATTTGATAATACCTATAATATCAAAATCAACTGCAGGCGGCAGATCCTTTTCCTATTTAGCTCCCAAAATCTGGAACAATTTACCTAACACTGTTTGGGAGGCAGACACACTCTGTCAGTTTAAATCTATTCTAATCTAATCTAAGATTAAAAACCCATCTCTTTAACTTGGCATACACATAACAACTAGCACATCTCTATAATTAAAATCCATTAAAGGATTGTTAGGCTGCATTAATTATGTCAACCGGAACCGGGAACACTTCCCATAACACCTGATGTATGTATTACATAGTTAGAAGAATGGCATCTATGCTAATATTAGTCTGTTTCTATCTTATTCCGAGATCACCGTAAACACCAGATCCAGTCCGTATCCAGACCAGATGGTGGATCAGCACCTAGAGAGGACCTCTACAGCCCTGAATGTCAGCGGAGATCAGGACAAGTAGATGAGCCCCAGAGACAGATCCCCTCCGAAGACCTCGTCACCTAGACGGCCATCAGGACAAGACCATAGAAACCAGATGAGTCCTCTGCACAATCTGAGTTTGTTGCAGCCTAGAATTAATCTGCTGGTTTCGACTGGCCAGAGGAGAACGGCACACTATTCCGACACACTATTTCCCTGTTTAATACTGTAAAGCTGCTTTGACACAATCTGCATTGTAAAAAGCACTATATAAATAATGGTGATTGAAATGTATATATTTACTTTTATTTCCCTGAAGCATATTCATTACTTGCTACAAAATAAAGTCGAAAGAACAGCCTGCAAGAAAGCAGGTCTGACAAATCAGTGGTCTGGCACTTGTAGGTTAGACTCCTAAAAAACACCTATGCTCATGTGCAAATAAATGCACACACAACCGCGTATGATTTCATTTTCCGCTCAAGTCAAGACTGGGGTGTGCGATATACAGTATATCATCAGCGATAATATGGTAAGTGTTGTGTTAACGATGTACAATCTGACATTATTGAGAATATCACAAGAACACACACAGAGAGTGCACACATACACTATGAGATTTAGTCTATTAAAATGCATTTAGAATAATCAAAATTCAAGGCATTCTAAATTGTAGCCAGCAACAATGCCTCTGTATGTATTTTATATTTATATAATTCAATGTAATTAATTTATATCACACAAAGAGTGCCATTTTTTCTCCAGATATCAGTATGATAACAAATGTAATATTGCATTTTTTTTTAACAAGTTTAATAAAGTTTGCAATAAGTTACTTACATTTTAGACACAATGTTGTCTATTTTCGCTCAGTTTTGCCAACGAAAATAGTTCCAAATAAAGATCACAGCACTGTTTTGCATCTCTGGAAACACACAGGACAGAGTTTCCTTATTGATTGAATCAGCTTTTTGAACGAATTGGTTGAATGAATGATTCAGTGACTCACTCATTAACAAAGTCAAATGCCAAGTCATTCCTTCATTACACATTTAAACTATTTTGCCATGTTTTAAATAATTTCAAATGTCAGTATTCAAGGTTTTATGTTTTATACAAAGCATTATTTATGCATTTGTAACTGCAAGTTAAATGCATCCGTCTCCTCTGAGCTACATTGAACTGTGTAAATACATATAAATTAGGGCTGCCCCCTAATAGTCGACTAACCGTTAGTGGACAAGAAGAGGCTTGGTCGACCAAAATTGTATTAGTCGCTTAGTCGCAGAAAAAAAAAATCCACAGGAAGTGGTCAAGTCACGCGGTCCATGATGGACAGATCGTTAACGTCTGGTCTTTGTGGTAATACAGTACATCCAAATGCTCGCCTATCATTCATCGACTTCAAATATGGCTTATCATCTGAAAGATGTATGTAGTAGCAACTTAACATGGCCGCTCAATCTAGTCTAGTGAAGTGTCTGTGTGGAGTGTGGAAAAAGAACAGTAGCGCACTCACTGCAGGACAGATAGAGGCGCCGGTGCTCTCATTTGCTCTTAAAATACACCCTCATTTTTGGTCATACAGATTCATCTGTTTTCATCTTTCGAATCTGTAAAGACTCTATGTTTATTTGTGCGCACTCACAATGACAACAAAACATTCAGCTTTTGTAAAATATTGAAAGCAAACTGGATGCACTCTTATTATGATTTAAATGGTTTGTTAATAAACATGTGACTGATAGTCGACTAATGCTTAAAATGAACGACGACTAGTCGACCAGATAAATATTTAGTCGAGGGCAGCCCTAATATAAATGCACTTCAGATGCAGATTCCAGAAATGTCTTCCTATGCTGGAATGAAAGAGACTCATAATTACCCAAAGATACAAAATGGAAGAAATAGTAAAAACTGAACACAGTCTTGCTGCTCAAACTGTGTATAAACATTTTTTTTTAAAATATTGATTTGCTCCCTTTCCATTTACTTGTACTTTTACTCAAGTATTCTAAACAGTGACTTTAACTTCTACCAAAGTCGTTAGAAGTAGCACGGGCAGTCTGAGGGTTACAGTGGTGGCAAACCACTCAGGGAACCAACCCTCGGGGGACCATCACTCCTCTAGCGCTTCGCAACCAGTTGAGCTGCCAAAGGAACGTGCTGGGCCCTCTTCAAAGAGTGTACCAGCGGTATCCTTTGGTGCATCTCCCGACGACCGGATGCCGATCACTGCATCGGAGGGAGAGCTCTCTGGAGAGGAAGATTCGGCTGTGCTGCCGCCCTCCGGGACGGTGGCAAGGCCTGAATCGGATCCAGAGATGTCGGCTATGCTTTCCCGGGCCGCTGAGAGGGTAGGGCTCAAGTGGAAACCTCCACTGCGTCCTGGGCCCTCGAGGTTGGACGATTGGTTTCTCGGGGTGGCTCGCGCTGGTTCTCAGCGCCCCGCCTCAGTGCCTTTCTTCCCGGAGGTGCATGAGGAGCTTACCAGGTCATGGACGGCACTTTTTAATCATGAAAAATGGGGGCAAAAACAACTCAAAGATCTAAGACTTTTTCTATGTACACAAAAGGCCCATTTCTCTCAAATATTGTTCACAAATCTTGTCTAAATCTGTGTTAGTGAGCACTTCTCCTTTGTCGAGATAATCCATCCACCTCACAGGTGTGGCATATCAATATATACTGTACATATATATTGTCACACATTGCTACCAGGAGGAATGAGGAGACGTGGAGATTTCACAAAACAAGAGTCTTTAATAATCCAACAGGGAGACACAGGAAGACGCTCAAGACCCGACAAGTAAATATGAGGCAGACTACACATTTATACTAAACTTAACGAGGGACAGACAGGAGCGGGAATCAATGAGACAACGAGAACAGGAACATGACCAAATAAGGGAACACAGGATTATGGTCCTGTTTTGCCCCTGTTTCTGACATATCTCCCCCCTCCCGGAAGGTGCGTCCTCACGCCGTAGAACAACAGAGGGGGGAACGTGTGGGAACTAAGGAGGTGGCTCGGGAGAAGGACGGGCACCCGAGAGGGGGCCAGCAGACAGAGACCAGGGAGGCGAGGAAGGAGGGAGGAAACAGGAGGGGCCCGGAGCAGGAGAAGCACAGCAGGACCCAGGCCACAGCCATAACGGTGGCCCACGGTGGAGCCGACGGAGGGAGGATCCATGTATGAGGAATGGCCGCCGACTCCAGGGGGCTGACCAACTGGGGCAGAGGGGGCGGAGCAGGTGGTGGAGGAGCCCGAGGCGGAGACGGAAAGCCGACGAGCCAGGGCGACGGGGAGGATCTGGAGGTCCTAGGTGGAGCAGATGGCGCCAGCGATCGACGTGAAGGTGTGGATCCGGGAGGCCGTGGTGGAGCCGTAGCGATAGAGGACTGAGGAGGAGGCGGAGAGATGAAGGAGGCTGACAGAGCCGGAGGGATGAAGGGATGAGGAGAAGCCGGAGGAGTGGAGTCCCGAGGCGCAGGATGGTCGACGCCAGACCAAGGTGGAGCCGGAGGAACGAGGGAGCCCGGTGGAGCTAGTGAACTGCCGGGCCACAGTGGAGAGGAGGGAGCTAGGAGCCATGGTGGAGCCGACGGGTCAACGGGCCGAGGCAGAATCTGGATCCCAGAGGCTGGAGGCGGAGTCAAGGGATACTCTGACCACGGCGACGCTGGAGGATGGCAGCTTGCACTGCATAGATGGTGGTTGAGATTGAGCAGAGGGAGTGCCAGGCGACAGCGGAGGAGGAGGCAGGAGCGTGTGGGAGGGCGGACATTTGTGAGCCTCCGGGCTTTCAGACCAGAACTTAGGAACGGGAGCCCTCTCCTCTTTGGTGTGGCACAGTCACCGCGCCATACACAGTTCACCCTCAGCCCCTGTGCAGGGGGGCGGAGCTCCTCTCCACGCTCACACCGTTCGCGGCTTTCTCCCTCGTGGCGGGCGTTGTTTCCGGCTCACACACCGTGAGTGATGTCATCAGCAGCTCTGGCTCCGCGGCAATCCTCAGTTCTGTCGCTCCGTGCAGCGATGGTTCGTCGGTCACAGCAGGCTCTGGCTCTTCGTCAGCAGTGGGCTCAGGCATGCACTCCGTGCAGCGGGGAGATGGTGGGCTGGGCACTGGGTCCAGTGCCACTCCGTGTCTCGCAAGTGTCCACTCCACAAAGGCGGTGAAATTTGCTCGAGGGTCCATCTTCGTATATCATAATTATAATCATAATTCTGACATACAAAACGGCACTTAGAGGCATTTGCATTTTTTTTTGCTTGCTATGGGCCATGGGCTGATGTCATGTGATGAGTTGTCTTGTGTTGTAGTCTCGAATCTCCCTTTTCTGTCCAAGATACTAGAAAAGGTAGTATCCTCACAATTATATTCCTTCTTAGAGAAAAATGGTATCTGTGACGATTTCCAGTCAGGATTTAGACCGTATCATACTAGTGAGACTGCTCTCATTAGAGTTAAAAAAGACCTGCTCTTATCATCTGATCGTGGTTGTATCTCTCTATTAGTGCTATTGGATCTTAGTGCTGTGTTCGACACTATTGACGACAACATTCTTTTGAATAGACTAGAAAACTTTGTTGGCATTAATGGAAGTGCATTAGTATGGTTCAAATCATACTTATCTGACCGCCATCAATTCGTAGCAGTGAATGAAGAGGTATCATATCGATCACAAGTGCAGTATGGAGTATCTCAAGGCTCAGTACTAGGGCCGTTTCTTTTCATGCTTTACATGTTACCCTTGGGAGATATAATCAGGAAACACGGTGTTAGCTTTCACTGTTATGGTGATGATACTCAGCTCTATATTTCTTCACGGCCCGGCGAAACATACCAATTTGAAAAACTAACGGAATGCATAGTCGATATAAAAAACTGGATGACGAGTAATTTCTTACTGCTAAATTCTGGAAAAACAGAGGTGCTACTTATAGGACCTAAAAACTCTGCACGTAATAACCTAGAACACTAACACTTGATGGCTGCTCTGTCAATTCTTCGTCATCAGTTTGGAACCTAGGTGTGCTATTTGATAGCAATCTTTCCTTCGAAAGCCACGTTTCTAGCATTTGTAAAACTACATTTTTCCATCTCAAAAATATATCTAAATTACGACCTATGCTCTCAATGTCAAATGCAGAAATGTTAATTCATGCGTTCATGACCTCAAGGTTAGATTATTGTAACGCTTTATTGGGTGGTTGTTCTGCACACTTAATAAACAAACTCCAGCTGGTCCAAAATGCAGCAGCTAGAGTTCTTACTAGAACCAGGAAGTATGACCATATTAGCCCGGTTCTGTCAACACTGCACTGGCTCCCTATTAAACATCATATAGATTTTAAAATCTTACTTATTACTTATAAAGCCCTGATTGGTTTAGCACCTCAGTATTTGAATGAGCTCTTATTGTGACCTAACATTGTTCGGGAGGCAGACACACTCTGTCAGTTTAAATTTAGATTAAAGACCCATCTCTTTAACCTGACTTACACATAACACACTAACACATCTCTAATATTCAAATCCGTTAAAGGATTTTTAGGCTGCATTAATTAGGACAAACGGAACTGGGAACACTTCCCATAACACCCCATGTACTTGTTACATCGTAAGAAGAATGGCATCTACGCTAATATTAGTCTGTTTCTTTCTTATTCCGAGGTCACCGTAGCCACCAGATCCAGTCTGTATCCAGATCAGATGGTCACTGCAGTCACCCGGATCCAGTACGTATCCAGACCAGATGGTGGATCAGCACCTAGAGATGACCTCTACACAGGATGCGAACTACGGGGGAGCTCCGCTCCCCTTAATAAGACATGGGCTTCCCTGAAAACGAGATTTGTGAAATTTTGGGGGGTCTCAAAAAATATTGACAATGTGTTATTTTGACGTGCAATTTCAGTTTTGTGTAATGTGATCATCTTGGATTATTATGTGTAAAATTGCAAAAATATCATTCATGCATGACGGCGATTTAAACCTAATTCACTTCAATAAAGATAACTATACATGCTATTCTTGTCATGAGCATCAAGGTGTAGGGGCGCTGCGGTGCAAATTCCACTCATGTTTAGTACATGTTAACTCAAAGATTCGTAGAACAAATATAAACGTTGGACTCTGTGGTCGATTCTGTGTTAAGGTAAGGCATGTTATTCGCAATTATGTGTTGTGGCTGGGTTGTTATAGGTCTGCGTGACTCTCGATGTCTTAGGCCTAATTGAACGGAGGAATTATGGTATTCTTCTGTAGCCTGACGACGAGTAACTTTAACCGTTGTTCATGTGAACTCAAAGACAGCCTGATGCTTTGTTTATAGATTATTTGTGGGTGGCTGTTTGTTGTTTCACCTATCAATTCCTGTCGATAAAGTATAATAGGGTAAATCCTGTATAGTGATTTATCCTATATAGTGCTTGCATAAAGCAAGTAGTGCATACACTTGTAGATGTTATGTATCTTTGTAAGTCATTGCAAGCGCACGATCCCCCGCCAATAAAAAAGAAAAACAAGTGGGCTCCCCCAAAGTCCACGGTATAGTTCGAACACTGCCTCTACAGTCCTGAATGTCAGCGGAGATCAGGACAACTAGATGAGCCCCAGAGACAGATCCCCAGTGAAGACCTTGTCTCAGACGGCCACCGGGACAAGACCACAGGAACCAGATGAGTCCTCTGCACAATGTGACATTGCTGCAGCCTGGAATTGAACTGCTGGTTTCGTCTGGTCAGAGGAGAACTAGCCCCCCGACTGAGCCTGGTTTCTCCCAAGGTTTTTTCTCCATTCTGTCACCGATGGAGTTTCGGTGCCTTCCTGCTGTCGCCTCTGGCTTGCTTAGTTGGGGACACTTCATTTCCAGCGATATCGTCGACTTGATTGCACAGACACTAACTGAGCTGGATGCTCTGAATTCAATGATGAACGGCCTTTAACTGAAAATTGAGTGTTTACTATTGTTATTTTGCATTATTGACCATATTCTGTGTATAACTGAGGTCTGGTGAAAACACATCACATCTGTTTTTGTGAGTGTACAATTTTGCATTCTTTATGATACACACTTATACTGCATGATTTGAAGCGTCAGTCATGTCTGTAGCACAAACAGTGCAGGAAAAGTTAGGTGCCAAATTTAATGCTTAGGGTCAGGAGTTTGTCTCAAATCCTTAAGTATGACCAATAATAATTATAATGCTTGCGTTAAGAAGAACCACTATTAATTAGAATAATATTTTAGAAGCAGAGTATTTTGATATATTGCTAGTAAGTTTAAACAAGTTAGGTATTGAACAAATTGACTTGCACTGAAACAATCAATGATCCATTGAGAGGAGAAGAGATAGCGAAAGAGATAGCATTGCTAATCCTCTGATAGTTGAAAGGCCAAAGCAGGATTAGTTGAGTTCTGGGTGTAAAGCTGTCTTCAAAGCACTGGGCGAGCCCTGATGGTATAAGTAGGGCTGCAGCATCTAAGCCATCTTTCACGAGTCGGTTAATTTCATCCTGGACTGCTGCTGATTAAGGTTTGAGGTTGAGGAATGACATTTTTATGATATAAGTCTTCATATGTATATATATGTTATTTAATTAAACTTCATGCTGCGCCCGAATCCTGTGCCCTGTCTTTACTAAAATGTCACTTTTCACTGAAAGAAAACAGTAAGGTGAGTTAATGTCCTAAAAATCCACACAATTTCATTTATTTTAAAACTCATCTGTATAATATTCTCTCTCTATTTTGATGTTTTTAATCAAGTAATGATTTGCAGAAATAAGAAAGCTCCAAACATCATCTTGTTTAAACTTCATCTTCCAATACGGGACTATGGGAAATAGTGCCTTGGCGCACGCACAGCCGATATACACTCGAAATCTGAGGTCATTGTGGGTATAAAGGAGGGGATGAATATGGCGAACAAAGCTGTTAGCTCAGAATTCAGACACCATTATAAAATATGCTGACACCCTATAGTGCTTGAAAATGTATTTGTTCCATTCCGATCTCTTCTGTTTTTCAGTATATGTAATACTAAATAAAATATAGGGAGAACTTTCGGACACAGCAACAGTGATTTTTGTAGGTGGTTATTTCTGATGGGTTTAAACCAAGTGTGCGATACATACATAGCATGTGTTGAGAATTGATTACATACGTGAGTGGAATCGTACACATGGTTGGCCAAGCTTTTCAGCTCACACTTTCAGTGCTCAGCACTCATAATATCGCCACTTCTCAGAGATTACTATGTTTAAGGCCAGCAAACAAATAAATATGAATGTTTGAAGATGCATAACAAGCATCTGATTGCTTGCAGATGTGTAAGAAAGCATATGAAAAACTGAAGTATTTTACATGGAACAACTGGGGATAATTTGACAACTTTTATTGCAAAAGAAATTCAATAGGCTCTAAGAATTGTAATCCTTAGCATTTTGTATGTAGTATGTAGTGAGCATGTATAGTATGTAAGTGTTTTTCCTGAAATGTTTCAGTTGTTCAGATAACAGCCTCTGTAATGGCAGCATCACACATTTTTACACAAGGAAATTACTGAATAGTGTTTTAGTTTGTAAACCTCTGGTAGTTAAGGTCAGTCTGGATTACGAGGTAGTGCTCTTATGTGCTGCATCAGATCAGTGACGCTCTTACAGAAATCCTGATCTCTGTAGATCTTCACCACTGAGGCCACCACGTGCCTTACACACACACACACACACACACACACACACACACACACACACACACACACACACACACACACACACACACACACACACACACACACACAGACACGCACAGACACACTCTCACACACACACACACACACACACACGCTTTAATTAGCCTAAATGAGTATGCTTGCCGGGCACATGATGGCATTGTGATCTCACAGCTCTCGCACTGTTAACATGAGCACCATGCACATTTGTTCATTTGACTTTGTTTTCATCCGCTGTGATTTTGATTTCTCTCTTGATGACATGGTAGCCCAACATATGTTTCTTTATTTAGCGTTTTATTCATATAAATGTGTTTTTTCATACATAAAAACGTTTATTTATATATTCTGTGATTATATTGTTTATAAGTGTTATAATATTAGTGTTATTATATAGTGTTTTAATAATGAATGAATGAACGAACGAACAAATGAGTAAGCAAATAGGTGAATGAACTAATTATTGTGTGAGATGAATGGAATAAAAAGTAATAAAACAAAATGGAGGATCTACATTAGTGATAAATGAGTCATTATTCTAAAACAATGAACTGTGTGTATAAAAGAATGGTAACACTTTCTTTTTGAGGACCAAATCTTACTATTAACTAGTAGCTTATTAGCATGCATGTTACTAGCATATTGTCTCTTTATTAGTACCTGTTAGGCACATATTGCTCTCTTATTCAGCATGAGCATATTCTAGATCCCTTAATCCACCCCATACCTCCTAATTTAACGACTAGCTTACTAACTATTATTTAGCAGCAATTTAGGAGTGTGTCCCTAATCTAAAGTGTTACCAAAAGCATTCTTCTATCTGATAAAATAAGACTATTATCTTAAAATGAAAATGCTTTACTACTTACAGGATTTCATAATATTATGCAATGTTACATTGTGCACTGCTAAAACATTTTTCCCCCGTTTTCTTGTTCTTGTCATAAATGTTGTTAGATTTATGGTTAAATATATAGATATATAGTTCAACTATAGATTCTCTGGCAACAAATATTATATGCAGTGTTATGCAGTGTGTGTGAGTACATGATGCTGTATATATATATATAAATCACTGATTCAAATTACATTAAGTAGTCTTTTATGAGTGAGACATGAGTCATGAGACTGGACTAACCTGCAGAATGAACGATTAACTAACCAGCAGACACTTGACAGCCTAAGTCTGTAATAGAGAAGCACAAACCAGAAGAATTACTCTATTCACACACCCACAGACTCACTCCTGCTCCTTGCCTCCACCTCTCTCTCTCAAACACACACACACACACACATACACACGTGTATGAACGCTACTGTAAAAATAGACATCTTAAAGAGGCAGCAGCTGCCTGAGAATCACTGACAGCTACAGTATGTTATATTTTGAAAAAAAAAATCTATAAGATTAATACTAAGATATTTGATAAAAATCTGATTAGAAATTTTGATGATTCAAAAAACAAATCACTATACAAAAATGGCATTCACATTATATAGTGTGCATTTAAACAATATAAAATAAATGCTATCAAGTGTAAAGAAATAATAATAACAAAAGCAACAAGATATATACACATACTTCGTAAAAAATGTTTTGTCAGTGCAGTATTCTTGAATGCCTGAAGATGGTCAGATCTAGCTTATAAATCTAAAATATGCCTTAATTAAACCTGCTGCATGAAGTTACACCAGGGAGAGTCATTTACAGGGTGAGAGCAGATCGAAATAGATCACACGATAACAAGTGCATGTTTCACTTTGACAGTGCAGAACTGTAAAACAAAACCCACTGATCAGTCATGCCTGGTTAGAGAGCGGCTGAGGCCATCAGCTTGCTTGTTTCCAACAGTTTCAGCGCTATCCTCTAAATCACGAACCCTGTCTCTGTGCTTTTTATGTAAAGCTGGTGACTGAAGAACACACTCACACACACACTTTGACTCAGACATTGTCTTGTCATTGCTTGAATACCCACACACCATACCTCACACACTCCCGTATGTCTCGAAGACACTCGCTAACACTTACTCTGTCACACTTGTCAACATGAGCACACGCATTCAAAAGTGTCCTACCTCTTTGGGTGTCTTTTTATGGTGAGAAATACACTGAGTGATCATGGGAAAGCACCAGCAGCACAGCAGGCAGAACTATCCAGCATGATGCTGTAAACTATGTCTTTTTCCTGATCTTGTCTTCACCTAGTCACTCTTTTGCTGTATCTTCTGTATTCTCACCCGCTGCAAGCGTTCGTTCTCTCTCTACAGCTCGCTCTGCTTTCTCTTGGTTTCATGCACACTCACACACACACACACACACACACACACACACACACACACACACACACACACACACACACACACACACACACACACTTCAGCTCGCTCACCCTTTGTGACCCCCTCCTGTTTCTCCCTCTCTCTGTGGGTGTATAATTAGTCTCAGTCCTGTCGTGATACAGCTTTCACTCATTGTGGGAACGTCTCTGAGCTGCTGGAGGGCTGGCAGGAAGCCGAGCAGCTTTGCTCATTAACCTCTTAAGAGCTGGGGAATGTACCGCCACTGCCTGCACCCCATTGGCCACTTCCTCCTCCCAGCCCAGTCGAGGGCTGCTTTGATTGGCTGCTGCACTACATGTTTCTGTAGAGCAGCTCATGCCATTGGCTAGAAGTGCCACATGCACACACACAGGTATTCAGCTTGTCCACATGCCCTGCTTTTCATTTAACCACCAACTTTTTAAATACTTATCTGACTATGAGGCCTTCTAGTTTTGTTGTCAATCACTGCTTGTAAACTACTATACTAGAATGTTGTCAGCTTTAAAGCCATTTTATCCCTCACATGATTGATGCTGATTTAAAGGTTAAAGTTAAAAAGCAAAGGTTTCCCGTGCATGAAGGTTCCCTTAGTTTTCCCATTTTCTGTACAACTACAACGTTACCTATGAAGTCATAAAAACAAACAAGTAAAAAAAAATATCTTCTAATCGTGTTGAGAATCATAACAATCAAGATTTATTATTTTAAATTTTTATTTTATTTTATATATATATATTTTTTTTAGTGTGAGTTGCGTTGCCACCACAATGATAAGAGTGTATTCTGAGTGCAATGGTGTTTTGAGTAGCTTGTAATTTATAGCTTTATGGCTGCTTGTTTAAATGTTATTGCTATATCTATAAAATACACTATATCTTAAATAAAGTAGATTTTTTTTCCCACCCCATCAACAATTATGTTTTTTCATGTTTTAAGCATAAACTTGATTAATGGGGTAGGAATGATAATAATAAGAATTTTAATAAATGTATGCCAATATTACCATTAGAAGACAAAACAGTACTTAAGAATTTATTTATTTATTGTGCATTAAAAATTCACAAGAGCAAAGTACCCCACAATTCTGAAATAGAAGTAGTTTTTAAAAAATGTCTGGTGGTAACATCTTGCTGTGATCCAGCCAGAGCCTGGACATCCCTGGAGAGACCTGAAAATTACAGTCCACTGACGGAACAACTTCCAGAAGAAGAAGAATAACAGAATTTTCAGTTGCTTTGTCACAATCTGTATTGTTAAAAGCGCTATATAAATAAAGGTGACTTGACTTGACTAGAATCACTGCCAAAGATGCTTCAACAAAGTATACTGAGTTAGGGGTATAAATACTTATACAGTTGTATTTATTTATTTAGGGGTATGGTGAGTCAAACAAACAATATATTGTGTGTACATACACACACACACACACATACACACACACACACAAATTGAAAATAACTTTTTATGCAATGATTTATGCAATGTCACTGTGTGACTGTGTCAGGTTTAGTGGAACTAGAACATGGTCACCAAGTCACATGCTGTGTGTGTGTGTGTGTGTTATCTTGTGAGCATTGGGGCCTATTCTCATTTCCTCTCTGTCGCTAACACTCTCAGTTCTGTCACACTGTGACATTATCTGACTGCTCACACGTGCACACGCTCCTTGTCAGCAGCCAGACCATCATGAAAGCTCCCAGCTTGTATTTATGCATACACACACTTTCTGAGGAAGTGGTCAATGCAAGCAGAACAGAGGAAATGGCTGCTGTGTCTCTGACCCATCGATAGATGTTCCTTAAGGACGTTCTCTGAGAAAAGTTCAGTGTCACACCCTAGTGAACTGCTCACTGGCTGCTTTCTACAAAAGGCAGCTATGCTTGAAGGTAGCATCTTAACTGAAATGGAAAAGGTGATTTGCTTGATTTAGGTAAAGCAACTCATGAGCCACACTAATAGCCATGGTTTGTAATAATCAGGGGAATCTAGTGTAACACAATTATTTGTATTTTTTTATTCTCCCAGTACATTATGACTATTGATTATACAAGATTAGCCATTATTCTTTCGTTTATTAGCCATTATCAATGTTCTTCCAGGGACATTGTACACATTGCTTCACATATTGTCGTTTCCATTAGTGACATTAGAGAGCTAACAGGAAGTTGTGATTTGCTTAGTGTGATTTTAAATTTCATAATGCTAAGAAGAACTGGCAACATTATTGCATTGTGGCAACGACAGGGCTCATAGTGTTTTGTGTGGATCAGTTAAACACAGTAAACACTTTACAGGTGCTCTGAGTTTGGATTGATTAAAAATACGTTTGTAATAGTTCTGTGCTCATGTTTTGTTATATGGACTTTTACTTTATAGATCTGTTCCATTCCTGTTTCCTTAAAGGGGACCTATTATGCCCCTTTTTTACAATAGGCTTGTTTGAGATGCACCTTGCTGAAATGACGGCGGCTGCAGTGAGGGGAGGAGTGACATAAACGCAGTCAAGAAGGACAGTCCTGACCTCTCGAAGTGAACAGATACCTACGAGATCAAAGGCAGATATCGCGTTATTCACACTCATGTGCTGTGCTGGTGATAAACATGATATGATTTCAGTTCTGTTGCTTCCTACGGTCTACTCAGGCTCACAATGCTTTTTGGAATCGTGGCCCACTGGCAGTTGACGTCTATATTCGCAAGTTTAGGGACCATCTCTAAAGTTAAATACAACATTGGTATACATGATTGTAACTTCAATAGCATTTGAAGAGAACAACTTACAGTCACAAAACCAACTGTAAAGTGTTCATCTACGAATCAGGTATATTTAGCAATATTTAGATATAATTTGACAGTTTATTTTAATAAGTATCGTATGTCGTATGCAAGTTTAGGGACGGTCCCTACACTTGCGAATATTGAATGTCCAACGTCAAGCCAACTTTATGGCAGTGGGCCACGATTCCAAACCTTTGATGCAACTGTTTTACGATCAACTTAATGCTTTTGGGAGTCTTTTCTCTGTAATTACAAAATGAACATGTCATCACTAATGCACAATAATCATTTAATTAGTCACTTAATTATCTCATTAACTTTAACTCTTTGAGGACTTCGGATATGACTTGAAGACTTGCTTGTGACTTGAAAGTCCCAACTCTGGTATTTTTATAAACAGAGTTTTTCCTTCTTCCGTTTAAAAAAAAATCTTCGTCCACATGAAAACGCAAACGCATGCTATGAAGCACAGTTAAGAGCATGCCAAACCAACAGGTGGCGATATAATCTCAACCGTAAAGCCATGTTGGCCAATCAGAAGCCTGAAAATTTCCAGTAGGCGGAGGCAGCAGGCTCCAACGTCACAAGACAAAAACTCAGGTTTCACTGTCTACACAATAACACTGCAACCAGAGTTTTTGAAAATCTTCACCCTGGCAGGCATTTCCAAAATGTTTGGTTTCAGTGACCTGGTGCTGCGTTTGCGTGTGGACGAACGGCCAAACCGCGTAGAAAAAGCTGCGGTTTTAAAAATAACCGCGTTCGTGTGGACAGGGCCTTAGTTTGTAGTTCTGTGTTTCATTGTTGCCTTGTTCCCTTCAAGTTTCCCTGCTGCTCTGTTCCCCTTGTTTGTTGTCATGGACACTCATTGACCCACACCCATCTCCTCGTTAGTTCACACAATTACTGATTAGTTCATTGCTTCAGATCTGCATGTGTTTCCCTTGTGTTTTATCAGTTGTTGAATGTTATGGTTGCCACTCTGCTCATGTTTCATTCTAGTTCTTTGTTTAAATTGTCACTTAATCAAACTACCTGCAAATAGATCCTCACCTTTGCCGGTTTCCTCAAATCCAACGTAACAGAACAACTGACCATAATTATGGATCTAGCAGGATCTCGACGTTTCCCTGAGGACCACACCCTGACTTTTCACACCAATTTTTTGGTCAATTCTTTAAAGATTTATTTTTGGCATTTTTTCGCCTTTATTATGATAGGACAGATCAAAGCGGACAGAAAATGAAGTGGGAGAGAGATAGGGGGTGGGATCGGGAACGGTCCTCAAGTCGGGATTCGAACTCGGGACACCAATAGTGCAACAGCACTGTATGTCACAAGGCTATCTGACTTCGGAAAATTCTTTAATCTCTTTTTATTGCTGTGGACTTAATGAACATCTTAAATCACAACTTTCCATAGATGGTCCTCGAGGGAGTGATTGTGATTTAGTGGTGCAGGCTCTTCAGTGTACTCAAGCCCAGCAGACTCAGCACTACCTGTCCTAGAAGTCATTACTTTGTTCACAGTGCTTCCTGTGATGGTGATCATATTGTGTGTCATATTGTGTGTCCGGGCTGCACACACTTCCCCTGATCCTCCTGAGGTGGCGCCAACTGCTGCTGTAATTCCCGAGGTGGCAGCGACTGCTACAGAACCTCCCGAGGAGATGGCGACTGTTTTTGAGCGTTCTGCCAGTCTCATCATGGTCATGGAGGCCATCTCTGAACTCTCTCAAATTATATGCTTTGTTCTTTATTTCTGTTTTTATATTAGTATTTTGTATGTAAAATATTTAACCTGTAGACAATAAAACTATACTTACACTGAACAAAATTATAAACGCAACACTTTTGTTTTTGCCCCCATTTTTCATGAACTCAAAGATCTAAGACATGTACACAAAAGGCCTATTTCTCTCAAATATTGTTCACAAATCTGTCTAAATCTGTGTTAGTGAGCACTTCTCCTTTGCCGAGATAATCCATCCACCTCACAGGTGTGGCATATCAGCAGCACACCTGTGCAATAATCATGCTGTCTAATCAGCATCTTGATATGCCACACCTGTGAGGCTCATGAAAAATGGGGGCAAAAACAAAAGTGTTGCGTTTATAATTTTGTTCAGTGTAATTATAGCTAAGAAGCAAAAGACTCTATTTTATAAGCTTGAGCAGAACATACCACGGAGAAGTCTTCTGTGACCTATTTTGTAAGTATGACAATTCAGATGCGTATGAGATAGGACAGATTTGACTTGGGCCCAATCCCAATTCTATTTTATACCCCTTCCCCTTGTCCCTTGAAACAGAGTGTCAAGGGGTAGGGGTGAAAATATTCCCCTAAGAATTGGGACACCACTTCTTAACGTTCTATATTAATGTGCTGCTTACTGACACACACACACACACATATCAGAGATCGCGTAGCTCACACATCCAGGAGCAAAGAAACTTGTCAATGCTGCCCCACGACTTTTATTAATAACAGTTTAAAAACTGAATCGCTACATTATATTTTCCAGCAACGAGAGGATAAAACCGCTGTTTTTGAAGTAAACTCACTCTAAAATGAGAAATGCACAGACACGCATACATGCAACTTTCATCTCTCTCTCTGTCTGTCTCTCTCTCTTTCTTTCTAATTGGCAATATTTGAGTAAAGGGTTTAACGATTTCTAATTATTGGGGGTACTAGCCCTCCTCAATGTCTACGGTGGTTATCGGCCTGATCAGACATGCAAATATGTTGTGGCACTATCGTGCAGTCTGTAATGATATGACGTTAGCAAACTTTAACGATTTTTTGCAAACATTTCTTTGAGTAACATGACCGTAAAAATAAACTCACGATTGAATGTAACATAAAACAAATGATTACTTTTTGTTCAAATCCTTATTAATGCCAAAAATGCTTACATTTATGTGTCTTTTTGTTCGCTTGGGCAGCCATGTTGCCACTGAAGCCAGTTTGCGCTGAGATAATTCATACCCCTTCGTTTGAAGTGTGATCCCGAAAAATCGTTGTTTGAAGGGCTATCTGACCCTTCCCCTATGCCTACCCCTCCGACCAAAAGAGAATCGAGACACCCCTACCCCTTCATGTGAATGCGCCAAACATGACGTGGATCTGACACACATCGTATTTTCTATCAACTCACTTTACCTTTTCTGACCCACTTCAGGACTTAAAGTCTCTACTAATGAACCGATGAGTTGAATTGGGTGTGTTAGATGAGGGAGACAGTGCTGTGCTTCTCCAGGGCAGTTTTGAAAACATTTCAGAGACATGTTCTTAAATGTGACTCATATGTAACATAATACATGCATGCACAGTTTTAAAGGGGTCATTGGATGCCCATTTTCCACAGTTTGATATGATTCTTTAGGGTCTTAATGAAAAGTTTTTAACATACTTTGGTTAAAATTTCTCAATGGTAGTGTAAAACAACACAATTTTAACCCTGTCAAAAACAGCTGTTTTGTTGCATGTTCCTTTAAATGCAAATTTGCTCTGCTCACACCGCCCCTCTCTTCCGAGCCGCTCTTTGAGAGATGTAAACTTTAGCCGCATTCACCGTGGAACTTGCTAACTAGCACATTATTAGGAAAGGCGATTTGCAAAGATTCATTAAAAAAACCTTACACTCACTTCATCTGGAGGTGAAGCTGGATTGCGAATGATTCGCGCAAACATAGACGCATTTATATAGATCGGGGGTGCATTCTCGGCTCAGATGTCGGGAGTAAATGACGACTGCTATGTTCATTATTACATCCAACAACAGAACAACCACTCAGAACAGAATAACTCAATCGCTTAGGAGCCATTCTTGTCTACAGCTCACTCAGGGCGGAGCTGTGATAAAACCAAACACTGATGTCACTGTCAATCAACAATCGTGGGAGGGGCCTGCCAGTGGGATGTCACACCGCCAATAATCTGAGAATGGCTTGATATGAGAAAGGGGTTTGGATTTATCGAGATTTTAAAAAAGCACTGGGTGGATTTTTATCATTATAGGGTGGTTGTGTACACCCAAGACGCATTTCAGTTCAAACATGTAAAAGTGAATTTTGCATTCAATGACCCCTTTAAGGAAGCTTTAATTGCCTTTTTGGTATCTTCATGACTTAACTGACCACGACATTGCATGCACGTAGTTTCATTCACGCTTTGATATGACATGATACAGGGTACAGCTTTGTGCATGCAATTGAAGAGCATGCACTTCGAGCACAGTGCCATTTCCGCTCTCGTTTGACTCGCTCCTGGCACTGAAGTGAAGTTGGAGTGTGCGTCTGAAACGTCTACCATTTGATGTGGTCGTAAAGACGTTTTGCGACTAAATAAATGCACTTCTTGTCAAGAAAAAAAGAGACAGAAGCAGCAGTTGTGAGTGGGGTGGCCAACCCTAGCTCCGCCCCTGCGTTAATTGCGTTAAATATTTTAAATGCGTTAAACTGAAAAATGTAATCGCCTGCATTAAGGCGCTAAAATTGGCAGCACTAATACATATACATAAAAATATATACACATAATTACATGCTTAGTTCAACCTCAAGCATTACTGTTATGTTGGTCCATACAAAGCATGGACCAACATAATTCAACATAAAACCTCATTGCTTTCACAAATCACGAGGAAATTGAACCACCAATTAACTCAAAAAGAACCATACTGAGACCACCTCCGGACATGGTCTGAGTATGGTTTGTTTTTTGATTCTTTTAGGGGGTCTGAGATTACTTGGTTTGTTTACATATACGAGCTGAACCACTCTTTGAGCATTTGGAGGGCTCAAACGAACTAGGTGTGAAAACACCCTTAGACAGAAAGTAAAAATAATGTTAAAGAGCTGCGTGAACTTGCAAGCACGATGTCAGACACTGTAATATGCTCTGGTCACCTCCCTGCTTACCGTGGTGACGAGATACATAGCAGACTGTCATCACTCAATGGCTGGATGTCTAAGTGGTGCCCACAGAATAACATAAGTTTCATAGACAATTGGATGAGTTTTTGGGGCAGACCTGACCTGTTGAAAAGAGATGGTCTTCATCCCTCCTGGAGTGGTGCCGCTCTTCTCTTTAGAAATAGAAATCTTAGAGTTTGTACTTGACTAACTGGGGTCCAGGTCAGGAAGCAGACAAACTGGCTAAACCGACCGTCTGCTAGCCGCCTCACGTCACAGAAATCAGTTAATTCTCAGCACATAGAGACCCTTTCACCTAGATATCACACTATAGAGACTGTGTCTGTTCCCCGAACTAGATAATACAAGAAACGTCCAAACCATTTTAGAAATTTTAAAAAAGCACTGGGTGGATTTTTATCATTATAGGGTGGTTGTGTACACCCAAGACGCATTTCAGTTCAAACATGTAAAAGTGAATTTTGCATTCAATGACCCCTTTAAGGAAGCTTTAATTGCCTTTTTGGTATCTTCATGACTTAACTGACCACGACATTGCATGCACGTAGTTTCATTCACGCTTTGAAATGACATGATACAGGGTACAGCTTTGTGCATGCAATTGAAGAGCATGCACTTCGAGCACAGTGCCATTTCCGCTCTCGTTTGACTCGCTCCTGGCACTGAAGTGAAGTTGGAGTGTGCGTCTGAAACGTCTACCATTTGATGTGGTCGTAAAGACGTTTTGCGACTAAATAAATGCACTTCTTGTCAAGAAAAAAAGAGACAGAAGCAGCAGTTGTGAGTGGGGTGGCCAACCCTAGCTCCGCCCCTGCGTTAATTGCGTTAAATATTTTAAATGCGTTAAACTGAAAAATGTAATCGCCTGCATTAAGGCGCTAAAATTGGCAGCACTAATACATATACATAAAAATATATACACATAATTACATGCTTAGTTCAACCTCAAGCATTACTGTTATGTTGGTCCATACAAAGCATGGACCAACATAATTCAACATAAAACCTCATTGCTTTCACAAATCACGAGGAAATTGAACCACCAATTAACTCAAAAAGAACCATACTGAGACCACCTCCGGACATGGTCTGAGTATGGTTTGTTTTTTGATTCTTTTAGGGGGTCTGAGATTACTTGGTTTGTTTACATATACGAGCTGAACCACTCTTTGAGCATTTGGAGGGCTCAAACGAACTAGGTGTGAAAACACCCTTAGACAGAAAGTAAAAATAATGTTAAAGAGCTGCGTGAACTTGCAAGCACGATGTCAGACACTGTAATATGCTCTGGTCACCTCCCTGCTTACCGTGGTGACGAGATACATAGCAGACTGTCATCACTCAATGGCTGGATGTCTAAGTGGTGCCCACAGAATAACATAAGTTTCATAGACAATTGGATGAGTTTTTGGGGCAGACCTGACCTGTTGAAAAGAGATGGTCTTCATCCCTCCTGGAGTGGTGCCGCTCTTCTCTTTAGAAATAGAAATCTTAGAGTTTGTACTTGACTAACTGGGGTCCAGGTCAGGAAGCAGACAAACTGGCTAAACCGACCGTCTGCTAGCCGCCTCACGTCACAGAAATCAGTTAATTCTCAGCACATAGAGACCCTTTCACCTAGATATCACACTATAGAGACTGTGTCTGTTCCCCGAACTAGATAATACAAGAAACGTCCAAACCATTTTAGAAGTAACAATTTAATTGATGTTCAACAAATAAAAAATGTATATAATAGAGAGAAACAAATGATAACGCTTGGCTTATTGAATATCAGGTCCCCTTCTATTAAACGTAAATACAGTAAGACTGTTATTCATGCCGGCACTAATGATGTTCGACATCGCCAGACTGGAGATCACTAAAAATAACATTAAAGAGGTGTGTGAACTTGCAAGCATGTCAGACACTGTAATATGCGGTAAAAAACAGATGCAATACGGATAAACAAATGATACAGCTTGGCTTATTGAATATCAGGTCCCTTTCTATGAAAGCGCTTTTTGTAAATGATATGATCACTGATCATAACCTAGAGAAGAAACCTGGCTAAAACCTGATGATTACATTGTTTTAAACGAGTCTACTCCCCAAGATTACTGTTATAAACGCGAACCACATCCAAAAGGAAAAGGGGGAGGTGTTGCTCAAATTTATAACAACATTTTCAGTATTTCTCAGAGGGCGGGCTTCAAGTATAACTTGTTTGAAATAATGGTGCTTCATATAATATTATCCAGAGAAACAAGTGTTAATGATAAAACCTCTGTGATGTATGTACTGGCTACTGTATACAGGCCACCATACAGACTTGATTAAAGACCGGGTTGATTTTATATCCGAGTTAGTGCTGGCTGCAGATAAAGTTTTAATTGTTGATGATTTTAATATCCATGTTGATAATGATACAAATGCAGTGGGATCAGCATTCATAGACATTCTGAACTCTATTGAGGTTAGACAACACGTGTCAGGACCTACTCATTGTTGAAATCATACTCTAGTTTTAATACTATCACATGGAATTGATGTTGATGGTGTTGAAATTATGCAGCCAAGCGATGATATCTCAGATCATTATTTAGTCTTGTGCAAACTTCATATAGCTAAAACTGTAAATTCTACTCCTTGTTACAAGTATGGTAGAACCGTCACTTCTACCACAAAAGACTGCTTTGTAAGTAATCTTCCTGATTTATCCCAATTCCTTAGCATATCCAATAGCTCAGAACAACTTGATGATGTAACAACAACTATGGACTCTCTCTTTTCTAGCATTTTAGATACGGTTACTCCTTTACGTTTAGGAAGATTAAGGAAAACAGTCTGACCCCGTGGTATAATGAGCACACTCGCACCCTAAAGAGAGCAGAACATAACCCCAGGTATTTATTCAATACAGTGGCTAAATTAACAAAAAATAAAGCATCAACATGTGTTGACATTTTCCAACAGCACAGCAGTAATGACTTTATGAACTACTTTACTTCCAAGATCGATACTATTAGAGATAAAATTGTAACCATGCAGCCGTCAGCTACAGTATCGCATCAGATAGTGTGCTATAGATCATCTGAGGAACAATTCCACTCATTCTCTACTATAGGAGAGGAAGAATTGTATAAACTTGTTAAATCATCTAAACCAACATGTATGTTAGACCCTATTCCATCTAATCTCCTAAAAGAGGTGCTTCCAGAAGATCATAGATCCTCTTCTGACTGTTATTAATTCCTCATTGTCATAAGGATATGTCCCCAAAACCTTCAAACTGGCTGTTATTAAGCCTCTCATCAAAAAACCTCAACTTGACCCCAAAGAACTAGTTAATTACAGACCGATCTTGAGTCTCCCTTTTCTGTCCAAGATACTAGAAAAGATAGTATCCTCACAATTATATTCCTTCTTAGAGAAAAATGGAATCTGTGAGGATTTCCAGTCAGGATTTAGACCATATCATAGTACTGAGACTGCTCTCATTAGTTACAAATGACCTGCTCTTATCATCCAATCATGGTTGTATCTCTCTATTAATGCTACTGGATATTAGCGCTGCATTCAACACTATTGACCACAACATTCTTTTGAATAGACTAGAAAACTTTGTTGGCATTAGTGGAAGTGCATTAGCATGGTTCAAATCATACTTATCTGACCGCCATCAATTTGTAGCAGTGAATGAAAAAGGCATCATATCGATCACAAGTGCAGTATGGAGTACCTCAAGGCTCAGT